>NC_141142.1:76090208-76272708 GCF_053477565.2 Lygodium microphyllum | reverse complement strand
TGTTTTCTCTTGGATTCACTGTAATATATAGTACTCCCAATATTTATGTTTTTCTTGATGTATTTCCCTAGGTTACCATTCATACACACTCTTAATGTTCTAGTTGTGTCTTTTGTTTGCAATTTCATACCTACTTCAATTATAACATGGCTCCCATTTATACAAATGTTATTCGAATCATATTTTTTGTTTGTGCTTTCTCTAGCTTTTTTAAAGATAAGGTAAAAAATATCATATTAATTTGGTTTGCACTATATTTTCTCTTGGAATTCCTTCCAAAGTGATGCTCTTGATACATGCTTTACATAGGGATCATGCCTTGAATGCACACAGACACTTTTTCAATGTTACCAGATGTAGATGTAGGCACAATGCAAGAGTTAGAACACTATAGCATTAGCTACATGTAGCTAATTCTTGCATACAAAATATGCATATATCTATGTCTGCAAGAGAGAGACATAAATATAATGCCATTTTTAAGAGATAAGACCATTCTATGTCTTTATTACCTTTGGATACGAGCATGGCCTTAATTAATGATTAAGGACATGGTGATTGCACAAGTAATTTTACTTGCAAGTTGCCATTGGGACTATGAATTAGACTTATCAGTATGATGCAAATTATCATACTTTGTTAACTATCAATGCAAACAATGGACAAGGTTTCAATCAAGAAGACATTATGAATGTGAATGCTTTTGATTTTCAAATGATAGATGTGCCAGGTGAAGCTAATCTTCTGGTCTTTTTCCATGAGAATTGAGGATTTTCTTCTATTATCCATGAAATGACAACTTTCTTGAAAATTTGCATCTCATTTAAGAAATGAATAGAATTTTATTTTTGGGTTTGCTTGCTAGATTAAGGAATGGACCATTGTCAATGAACACAATGCACTTGACATTGGTCAAAGGACTACTATAAATACAAGAAGTACTAATCTTGAGATGGTGGATGGAAACAGAGGAATAATCACCATGTGTTTCTTCCTAAAAGTGGTGGATTTTGTTCTATTCTTCATGAAATGCCAACCTTGGAAGTTCATCCATCAACAACCATTCTTCTATATCAAGAACCACCTATACACAATATTGGAATACTGTGCAATGTTTGTGAGCTTTGCATGGCCAAGTTATGGTGCTTAGAAGCAGAGTGTATGCTTTGTTTTGATAAGGAAAACATTGTTCTAGAGGTGGAAAAGTGCTTTTACCATATTTACAACTACCACCACGGCCTCTGTGATTTGTTGGGTGGCTTATATCCACACATTAGAGAATTTAAAAAAAGCATACGTGCTTATAATAGTGCTCTCACATGTGTTTAAATGGGTGCAAGAATAGATGAGCTTTTACCTCAATATGGAAGTGGTTATACTTTTTGAGTTCATGGATCGATGTATCATCGCATCGGTTCTCTCTTATTGAATGTGAATCAAAATCAAATGCCAAAATTTGCATAGATTCATATATATGATATTGAATATGAGCTAGCAAATCATATAGGGGTTATGTTTGGGCTTATATCTAATTTGTTGGAGAAGCTTTATATAGAATGCATGATCACAATGTTTATGGAAGAGCATCTAGATCAATGGGTGCATGTTTGCAATTCAATCCATCTATGGATGTGTAAATGACTATTTTGAGGGTCGAGAGCCACATCTAGACAATATTCTATTTCCACTATAAGTGAGGTTGTTGCAATCATACCTAGGCAAGGTAATGAGGATACAATCGATCATGATAAAATTCATGTTTAGACTCGTCAAGGATGCTATGTTACCATATCTAGCTTGCATCAAGCAT
This sequence comes from Lygodium microphyllum, assembly GCF_053477565.2. Taxonomy (NCBI): domain Eukaryota; kingdom Viridiplantae; phylum Streptophyta; class Polypodiopsida; order Schizaeales; family Lygodiaceae; genus Lygodium; species Lygodium microphyllum. The sequence continues at coordinate 76,270,898 of NC_141142.1, read as the reverse complement.
ACATGCATGTGTTATATGTTCTTCTCTTTCCAAATGGAGAGGATGGATGGCATATTAGAATTCCTTATAAAGATATAGATCCACAAATAAATCCCACTAGCCTTCAAAACAAGGATTCTGTTACTCAGTTACAATTCTTGCATGATGATATTAACGCATGTCTCTTTCGTGGTGGCTATTCGCTACAATATCACATTGTTGATGCTTATTGTTGGTGCACAGATTGGATGTTGTCTATGTACGTAGTGAATGCCGGAAGGTCCTCAAGAACAAAGAACTCTATAAACCTTCATAATTTCAAGTACAAAGCAAAAGCAAATTTGCAAGACATGAGACAAAGAGACAAATTGGGTGCAATCTCCCCCCATGCCTTGTGTGAGCACTTCACAAGGCATGTATTTATAGATTTATTTATCATCAAGCTCAAAAATAACCCACTTTACAAATAGCATGCTTTTGCTTTTGCATTTACGTTTGCCCAAATATAAAGTAGGGCGTTTGGGCATTCAAGAGTCTAGCTCTGCCCAAATACAAATATCAAATAATGAAGTATTTGACCAAGCATCTATGCGCATACAAGATAATAAATTTTTTGTTAAGCGCTTTAATAAATAAGCGTGCTTCAATAAATATTGGTGCCATGCTCTTAGTGATAAGGCATGCACCCATCAAAAATAGTAATTTGTCTAGGCATTTGGATTCACACTATCTCCTAGTGCTACCCAATGCCACTGTCATCTGCTCTAGACATCAACTGAAGCATTCACAATTGTTAGAAAATAATTATAAAACCCAACAAAAGTGAATACCTAGTAGTCTTTAGCTACAAAATAATTAAATAGGTTGAAACTCTTTCCTAACCTTAATTTAATTCAAGTGCACGCTATAAACTCCTAAACACCCATTAATTTAATTTGTATTTTATGAAATCACCCGTTGTGGAATCACCCACATGCACACTAAATTAATCTGACGCCCGAAAAGGACAGGTTTTCCCGTCAACTTCTCACACAAGGAATCCACCTTGTGTATGAGCCCCGACAATAAATAGTTTTACAAAATCCACCGTAAAATATGCCTCCTAGCATCATGCCCCTGGGGTGGGATAGCAATTGTCCTCGATTGTTATTAGCTCAATGTGGAGGCCAGTAGTGAGGGGTAAGCACTTAGGTCACAGGCATGCATCCATTGGGCCTCTTCAACAAGATGGTTTTTAAATTTAACCAAATATCTAGAATATCTATGGCCAATCTAGTGGTCATAAAGTCAGTGTCTAGAATAGTTTCAGGTTCAAGGATTTCAGTTTCTTCTTCTAACAAAGGAGGGTTTTCATAGACAGGGTGGACGGGCAATTGGCCTCTGAAAGGTCATAACAAACTGATATGAAAAGTATTATGGATCTTCCAATGTTTGGGTAGTTCTAATTCAAATGCATTGTCATTGATCTTGCAAATTATTTGGAAAGGTCCATAAAACCTAGGTGCTAATTTAACAACAGGGTGTTTCTCAACACTTTTCAATCTTCTCCTTTCAATGTATAAACAAACATAATCACCAACATTGAAACTCATGGCTTGTCTTTTCTTATTAGCTTGTTGAGTGTATGACTATTGGGCTTTCGCAATCATATCTTTAACTTGAACAAAAATAGTAACATGAGTATTGACAATATCATCGGCAGCTTTAACTTTATTCAACAATGATGTGATCGTTGTAGGCAATCTATGTCCATAAATAAATTCAAAATGTGCTTTATGAGTAGTTGTATGTGGTGTATTATTGTATGAAAATTGAAGTAGATGCAAATGTGTGTCCCATGTGTGTGGTTTTGAAATTGTGTATGCACGCAAAAAAGATCTAAAATTGTACTATTTGTAGCTTCTATTTGCCCATTGGTTTCAGGATGGAATGTAGATGAGAAATCAATCTTAGTACCCAAATTAGCAAAAAAGTAGTATAAAAATTATTACAATATCTAGAATCACGATTAAAAATAATAACTTTTGGTAAACCATGATTAGTGAAAACGGTCTTCAAAAACAATTATGCAGCTTGAGATGCAGTTAATGTTTTCTTGCATGGTAGAAAATATGCTTGTTTACTAAATTGATCTACTATAGTCCAAATCATATCGTGATTAGCTTGTATATTAGGCAAACCAGTTATAAAATCCATTGAAATATGTTCCCACGAACGGTCAGGAATTGGTAAAGGCATTAACAAACCATATTGCTTACCATGGTGTCGCTTGACTCTTTGGCAAATTAAACACTCAAAAATAAAGTTAGAAACATCAGATTCCATTTGCAGCCACTGGTAAAAATCTTCAACCAATATTTTGAAAGTGGAAATAATACCTATATGACCTTGATATGGAGAACAATGAATTTTGTCCAACACAAATTATCTAAATTGAATAGTGACACACAATCTTTTCTCATAAAATATAAATCCATTAGAATAAGGCAAAGAATCAATTGGAATCCAGCTATTAGCAACTAATTTGTTCCAATCGGCTTGAAAACTGGAGTCATGGTCATAGATATCCTTCATAGGAGTAAGGGAATCAAAGGATAGAATGGAAATATTATGATACTTGGCATTCTACTCAATGCATTGGCAACAAGATTTTCTCTTCTTGGTTGATATTGGATAAGTGGATGAAAACTTTGAATGAAAGTAGCCCATTTAATATGGCGGTCAAAAATTTGTGGCTAACTAAGGAGATGTTTGATACTTTGCTGGTCAGTTTTAATCATAAATTCAGATCCCATTAGATAGTGTTTCCATTGACATAAGGCTAGAACTATAGCTAACAATTCTTTATCATACGTGGAATACTTCAACTTAGAATGTTTAAGTTTGCAATTAGAATAGGCTTTGGAATGTGAATCTTGCATGTCAAGAATAACTCCTATTCCTGATCCACTAGCATTAGTGACACTAGGAAGAATAGTCGACTAAAATTAGGTAATTGCAAGATAGGTGCATGTATTAAAATCATGTTTCAACAAATCAAAAGACTTTTGCTGATTGTCAGACCATCGATACACAACACCTTTCTTTAACAATTTTGTCAAAGGCAATGCATGCAATTAAAAATTTCTCACAAATTTTCTGTAAAGGCTGCCAAGACCTAAGAAAGAGCGTAGCTCATGCAGATTTTTAGGGATTGACCAATTCAAAATTGCCTCTATCTTTTTAGAATCAACGCGAATACCATCAAAAGAAATAATGTGGCCTAAGCATTCAATCTGAGTTTGGAAAAATTCACTCTTGTCAAGGTTAGCATACAATTGATTTTCTTTCAACAATTTGAAAACTAAAGATAGATGTTCACAATGCTCATTCTCATTCTTACTGAAAACCAAAATATCATCCAAGAAAGCAATCACATAATTCTGATACTTATATATGATTCATCATACGACTGAATGTAGTTGGTGCATTGGTCAAATCGAAAGGCATAATAAGAAATTCATAATGTCTGAACTGAGTTCTAAATGCAGTCTTAAAAATGTCAGGTGTATCTATGCATACTTGATGATATCCAGACTTGAGATCTATCTTGCTAAAAACAGTGGCCCCTTGTAGTTTATCCATGAGGTCGTCTACCCTAGAGATCGGATATTTATTCTTAATAGTGATTTTGTTTAGGGCACGATAGTCAATGCACATCGAATAGGCATTATTTTTCTTTTTAACTAATAGGACAGGTGCACCAAAAGGAGAACTAATGGGCCTAATGAGTCCTCGGTTCAACAGTTCCTCAACTTGTGTTTGGATTTCTTTTTATTCAATGTGATTGTGTCTATAAGGTGCTTTACATGGTGGTTGAGAACCTGGGACTAAATCTATTTTATGGTCTTCAGGATGTATAGGTGGTAGACCATGTGGTAAATCAACAACAAAACAATCTTTAAATTGTGAAAGAAATTGTGCATGCCTAGGATGTATCTTATTTTCCTTAACTTTAATTTCATTCACTCATACTAAATATGATTTACTACCTTTTCTCAATGCATGTTTAGCATGTGTGTGACTAAGCAGGGGAAAATTATCAAAGGTGTGCAATCCATGTAATGTGATATGAGTTCCGTTAAAATAATTTTTCATGGAATGTGTGGAATAATCTATGGCAGGGTTATATTTGTGATGCCAAGGCATTCCTAAAATAATATCACTAGCTTTCAAAGGCACAACCAAGAAATTTCTGCGCTCAACATAATCACAGATTTTAATCTCTAAATCATGCACTTCTGGTGTACCATTGTATCTAGTACCTAAGAATGCAGCCTTTATGCGATAATGAGTTGGAACAGTAGATAAATTCAATTCTTTTATCAACTTTGTAGAAATAAAATCATGCATGCTTCCATCATCATGCAAAAAAATCTTTTCTTGACCATGTACAAAATATTTCATTGTTAATAATGAATGAGGATTTGGCATACTTGGCAAAGGATCTAAAGCATCCACGATATTTGTAGCGTGCCCGTCTTCAGCTACCTAAGCACGCATTAGCGGTCTGTCGAGAAATAAATATAAGCATCGTCGACCGGCACTCCCATGGAATGTTCCAGGGTTTGTCACTTAGGGTCTCCCAAGTCCGCCTTGCAACGGCATGTTTGCGGCCAAACCCACTAGGATCGACCTAAAATTTGGGTTCCTCGGGGTTAAGGTCTCCTAACTACATTCTATCGTCGGGTCCTGGACATCCTACTTTATGCAAGGATAATCATCTTTCAAATATATGAGATGAAATTTATCCTTTCCGATGGCCTATACACGTGCACCATGGTATGGGGCCTAACGTATCTCATACAAGAATCAAAACAAGAATCTATCAATTTGGAAATACATTACTTACGACTGGTATCCTGGTTGGATTGATAGTGATGCCTTCACTCGAAGCTTCGTTGTTGGTTATGAGATTGCCATCCGCAAGCAACATTCTTCGTGAGACCATCGTTCGCAAATAGATTCAAGAGATAAAGAAGGCGGAATGGATTCGAGATAGGAGAGCATAAGAGAAGATGGCTAAGTTGAAGATCGAGATAGGGGGAACTGAGCTAACTCTCTCTCTCTCGTAGCCTCTAGGGATAACTCCTCTCTCTCTCTCTCTCTCTCTCTCTCTCTCTCTCTCTTTCTCTCTCTCTCTCTCTCTCTCTCTCTCTCTCTCTCTCTCTCTCTCTCTCTCTCTCTCTCTCTCTCTCTCTCTCTCTCTCTCTCAAGCTCCTTCTTGCAATCTCTTGGAGGGGTATCCTTCTCGTTACCTCTCTCTCGCAGCCTCTTGGGGTCTCATTGTGCTTCCGTGTGCCTCCCATGCCTCATATTTATAGTGAATTAGAGAAGAAGGGTTGTGGTTGAGAAAATGAGCTCTTTATGGAGGGGATCTTGGAGAAATAAGTGATCTAACGCTCAAATCATAAATCTGATGGTTTCATTGGCTCCGAAAGGGGGGTAAAACCCCAAGACACTTGATTAGAAATATTTCAAATCACTCCTTCTTTCTCTCCCTGTTCGAAGTGCTATCTACTGTATGTAGACTACAATCGTGGAGCACGCGATTTCGCCAATCTCTCTTTATTTATTCTTTTTATAAAATCTCCAAAACTAACTAAAACATTACTTGTCTTTTCTTTTAAATGACATCAAGTTCTAGAAATATCGATATCTTTTTAGGATAATATCTAAAATATCTAGAATATGCTAGTTTTATCCAAAATCTAATATTTTTAGACCATCCATACTATACATATTAACACTAGTGATTAATATGACTCATAACTCTCGTTCACGTTGTAACTTATGTGAAGGGTGGCTACAGTCCTTGTCAATTTTTGAAAAGTATCAGATTTACGACTCTCGATTTTTTTAAACATATATTTTAAATAAATAAAAATTATTAGTTATTAATGTTAGTTAGTTTTTACCTTAGTTAGTCTTTAGTTAGTAATCTTACTAACTTATTAATTGACTAACTAACTTTCAAACTAGCCAACTAATTTTGAATTGCGTGGAAATATTACATCATTCTCCCCTTAGAGAAATCGAGATGCCCTCATCTTGAGAGAACTAGGGGTTTCATTCTGGAATCTGTGGGGTAAGACCCATTATGCATTCATTGTGATACTCTAACCATTAAAAAGTATGTGGTCTTTAAAATAATAACTTATTGAATTTTATATATCCGAGTTTGGATTACAATAGATATTTGTTTTGTAGTTACATCTCATGAATATTTTTTATGTTTTTCGTAAGTATCTAATAATTTCATGGTAGGTTCTGGATCACTGAAGCTCGTACAACTTCATTGCTTGTAAGCTCAAGTTCTCTTTGAGTCTTGTTGGGACAATTGACGTGGATATGTCCAATGTTATGGCACTAGGAGTATCGTTGTTTAGGGTGCTTTGGACATTCCCTTTTGAAATGACCTAGCTCCCTGCAATAAAAACAGCGTGGAACTTTATCACTTGGGATCATAAGATTCTTAGTTGTCCTTGGCAGGAGCTTCTTCTTTATACCAAATTGCCCTAGGATCCTTTTACCAAATTGAAGTGTTCCTTTATCTCAGAACCTATGTTCCCAGATTGTCCTCTTCTTAGTTCGGGAGTGAGCTCCATGGACAATCTGCTTTGCTTGTCATACTAAAGAATACTTCCAGTTTTGACATTCTGGTAAGAACCAATCTATATTAGTCGAGAAGAAAGAACTTAAGAGAATTCATTTGCAAGTTATAATTGTCATCTCTTGCCAGAGTATCTCTAATTATTTACAAGTTCTAGGCTCAAAATAAATGCAACTCATATTACTCAAGTTAACTATGGTTAGAAGAGTAAAATTTATTCCAATACAAGTTGTATTTCATGTCGTCAAAATTTCTAGGATTTCTAATCATTCTGAAGAGGTGTTGTAGGCTTCAAGTCTTCACCTTCATCTGATTCCTCTATATATCCATAGACTGCACCTGTGTAGCTTCGTTTTCTTGGAGGCTCAATGTCTTCTAGACTTAGATCAGGGCAGTTTGCTTGGGTGTACCCTAGCTCATTGCACTGGAAACATCGATGGTTGGGACATCTCCTATGGATGTGTCCTAACTCTTTGCACAAGTGGCATTAGAAATTATTTTTGCTACAATTTCCCGATTTAAGTTCTTGGATGATTGGCTTTGCTCAAAGTAATGCATCTTGCAAGTCTGTTGGACGCATTGCTTCAAGACGGTGGTTCAGAGGAGTGTTCAAGCCATGGAAAAACCTAGATACTTGTTCCGTAATATCCATTGGTGGTGAATATTTTAGTAGAGTTACAAACTTTGCGTAGTAGGCTTCTAAGGTTAATTCCAGTTGTTTTAGCTTGAAGAATTCATTCATCCTCAAAGTCTGGTAGGTTGGCAGAAGGTATCGTCTGCATACAACATCTTGTCCACGTGATAGTGGCTTCAGAAATACCTTGTCCTTGCACCATTGCTTCCACCATAATCGAGCCTGGCCAAATAGGTTAAGTTTGGATATCATTGCTTGATTGGTAGCAGTAGTTCCTAAAGAAGTAGAGAAATAACCATCCATCGACTCAATCCATATCTCTGCCTCTGCTGCTGTGACATCTATTCCTTCTCCATCAAACTCAAGTGCCTTAATTCACTTGAGAATGAATTTCTTCTCTTGCATGTGAGCATTTGTGGGTATAGAAGGTGCTTGACAATCAAGTCATACGACTTAGGTTATTTTCTTTAGGATATGTCTACAAACCATACATTAATCAATTGCATATCATTACGAAGTTAAACTCTGATACCAACTCTAACGTGCCTGCCTATCCGCTATCCAAGCACGTTTTAGTGGTCCATCGAGAAATTAATCTAAGCGTTGCTTCTCGGCACTCCCATGGAATGTTCCGAGGTTTGTCATGTAGGGTTTCACGAATCCGCCTCGCAACGAAATGTTCGCGGCCAAACCCACTAGGATCGACCAAAAATCTGGGCTCCTAGTGGCCAAGGTCTCCTGACAGCATTCTAGCACCAGGTCTTGGACATCCTACTTTACACAGAGATACCCAAGCTAAAGCTGACCCATACTGCACTTGGTTCAAAGAGAATGGGAAATGAGAGGGATGTGCTGCTCGATCTCTTTGCCCATAGGGCATGGTCCCATTCCGGTCCCCTAAAATGGCTTGAATTGGGATTCTATCCTAGCAATTTCTAAGGGTCAATCATCAATAAAACCTTGTGAGAAGCCTCCCAGTTCTCTGGAACCACCCCACCATAAGGGGTTCTGCCCACCCGCTTCCCTCAATAGGAGTTCTTTAGTTATATAATTAGGTCCTATCACATTTATGTGTGCCATTTAAAATCAGCTTCCTTAATTAAGCCTTTTAGGGAACACGGTTCGTTTGCGTAATTTATAGCACAAACACAAATATAAAGTAAGAAATCCATTCACAAACAAGTTCAAGTAAATTCCTTAACTTATCTTCACATTAATCTTTGTCTCCTGCCCATACAAGATAAATTATGTATCCCTTCTGTCCAACAGAAGTATCCCTTCTACCCTGTAGAAGTAACTGGTCCAAATCACATGGCACCACAAATTCTATCCTTTATCTAGAATAGGATCTCCCAACATGCCCAGATGTTGGGGGCCACTGAGGTCTTCAACTCCATTCTAGACCTAGCAAGAGGTGTCTAGAGCTCCACCTGACCCACAAGCTGTCTAGGAGTAAAACATCATTCCCGTGGTTGGCCTTTTTACCACTCGACCTTCGGCTCATGAATCGATTAGTGTCCTCTTTGGGTTAATCCATGGTGCAATCATGGAGGTGATCTACCCATGCAATATATCCTTCCTTAATTAAATCCTTTAAGAATCAAGCACAACAAGGCATTCAACCCTAATATCATCTTCCAGGAAAACATTCATTTTTCCCCATGGAAACTTGTCATCACAGACCCTTGCCATGCATTCACCATAAATCACAAGCACTTGGAATAATCATCCAAACAACAAACCAACAACTAGTTGAATGTAAAAGCATTTAGGATGCTGTTCGATCAACCAACAAAAAACTCATTGTATTCTTCCCAAACAATGCAAGAATAGTCACGATAACATTTCCATTGCATATATGATCTCCCCCCTTGGGATCAAAGAGAAATTCTATGTAAAATTTACTTAACACGTGTATGCACAATTTTTAATGACATTCTTTTTACGATCGTGCCATTCATAACCCCTGACCGATTCTTCCTTCTAATTGCTCTATCAACGAACAAGCCATATGCAACTAGGTGCAATTTACTTCCCTTGATACATGCACTGTATCTATCAATTTGGAAATACATTACTTACAACCAATACCGCAGTTGGATTGACAGTGATTCCTTTGCTCGAAGCTTCGTTGTTGGTAATGGTTACATTTGGTTGTCAATGCTGCAATTGATCATAAATATTAAAGAAATCAATAAAAATCAATTATTTAATAATTTCTTTATAATCACACAAAATTCGCAACATTGCGATTTTAAGAAAAATCATGTGATTTTAGGGTTTTGTTGTGTGTATGGTGTTCGTACGGGATCAAATAATAATTCTTACTAAGATCAATTAGTCTGAATCAGTAAATGAAAAAATATTATAATTTATCAATAAATAAATAGTGAAAAATAGAAAATAATATTTTTATATTCGAAAAATAGGAAAAAATCGCATTCCTATTTATGAATGTATGATAAGACTGAGGCATGAGATTCAGCCTCATTTTATCCCTATCTTTATGTTAAAGTGGGTATTTACTACTTTTATGAAGAAAAAATACATTAAAAGGCTCTCTAAACCTACCATGAATGCACAATCTTAAGCAATAATTGCCATCCGCACACGACATTCTTTGTAAGGCCATTGTCCACAAGTAGATTCAAGAGATAAAGAAGGCGGAATGGATTCAAGATAGGAGAGCATAAGAGAATATGGCTAAGTTGAAGATCGAGATAGAGGGAATTGAGCTAACTCTCTCCCTCGCAACCTCTCGGGATAACTCCTCTCTCTCTCTCTCTCTCTCTCTCTCTCTCTCTCTCTCTCTCTCTCTCTCTCTCTCTCTCTCTCTCTCTCTCTCTCTCTCTCTCTCTCTCTCTCTCTCTCTCTCTCTCTCTCTCTCGCTTCTTCTCGCAATCTCTTGGAGGGGTATCCTTCCCGCCACCTCTCCCTCACAGCCTCTTGGGATCTCCTTGTGTTTCCGTGTGCCTCCCATGCCTTATATTTATAGTTAATTAGAGAAGAAGGATTGTGGTTGAGAAAATGAGCTCTTTATGGAGGGGATCTTGGAGAAATCAATGATCTGATGCTCAAATCATAAATTTGATGGTTCGATTGGCTCCGAAAGGGGGGTAAAACCCCAAGACACTTGATTAGAAATATTTCAAATCACTCGTTCTTTCTCTCCCTGTTCGAATTGCTATCTACTGTCTGTAGACTACGATTGTGGAGCACGCAATTTCGCCAATCTCTCTCTTTTTTTGTCTTTTTATGAAATCTGCAAAACTAACTAAAATATCACTTGTCTTTTCTTTTAAATGACATCCAGTTTTAGAAATCTCCATATCTTTTTAGGATAATATATAAAATATCTAGAATATGCTAGTTCTGTCCAAAATCTAATATTTTTAGACCATCCATACTATACATATTAACACTAGTGATTAATATGACTCATAACTCTCGTTTTAACGTTGTAACTTACGTGAAGGGTGGCTACGGTCCTTGTTAATCCGAGAAAAATATTAGATTTACGATTGTTATTTATTTATTTATTTATTTAAAAATTATTAGTTATTAATGTTAGTTAGTTTTTACCTTAGTTAGTCTATAGTTAGTAATCTTACTAACTTGTTAATTGACTAACTAACTTTCAGAGTAACCAACTAATTTTTAATTGCGTGGAAATATTACAAAGGTAGACCATTTCATAGCTTTCATTATCAATCCTTTCACCCAACCAGAGTTATTCTAGCTAGCCTTAAGCTCTGCACCTATCTTCTGTCTCGATGGCCATCTAAGCTTCACATTAGAAGTGCACATGGACAGAGCCATCTTTGTGTTAGTTTGTTTGGTGTCGAGACCTAGAACGCGCCCAACACTATCTATAGGCACTAGCTAGGCCTCTAATACTTTCATGACAACCCCACACGGCCTCGTGGCTAGGAGCATTCGAGGGTACACTACCCTAATTGCTACTAGAGATATTGCATTTATAATGGAATGTAATCCAACGATTGCCCTTCCTTACTCCATAGAGGGAGATCCCATTTATCTTGGTATAATATATAACGTAAAACAAACATAGAGGAGGCAACCTTTCCGACTGAATGTTGTGGCCCCACTACAACTCTCTTACACCGAGAGGATTGGCCCCTCGATGCGGCGCTAACATAAATAACACAGACATAATAAGCTCCACTCTTATTTTAAATGATCCAGGCGATAGAAATTTCTTCACTTTACAATCTCCCAAGGATTTGATTGTCTAGCCTACAGCTTGGGTTTCCTCACAACTCGCGTAGGTCATGTAATTGGCAATCAACTGCTATGCATCCAGGATTTACCACGTGATATGAATAATGTAATTGTGAATAACACACCTTGTGCTCAAGCATTTTATGATAAAAAATCAGTCATGTGAGGTGCAAACCAATCCTTTAATGATTTCCAAGCTACTCATAATTACGGTGTTGCTAGAAACTAGCACCAAGTTTTCTCATGGTACTAGTCTCTCTTAAATTTAAATAGTGATTGGTGTATATGCTATGCATACTTAAATAAATCAGAATTTAAAACATTTTCAGCGACCACTCACTTTCATAATCCCTTTTCCCTCCTACCGATTAGATTTTGCATTCGTTAGGTAGGTGTAGGATTCATTTTTATTAGGTTTTTTATAACAAAATCAATTAAAAAAATATAACATGGAAAAAAGGCATGACTGAGGCTTGATCCTCATGCTCCAGCCTTGTTATACGCTCACAGACATAAAATTTATTTTTTTCTACTTTTTTAGGCAAGAAAACTAAAAAATTTCTACATTTTCTTACTTTTTTTCATTTATTTCTTTAAAAAACGAGATATTTTAGAATTATGAGTTCTCACTAATCAAGGACATTGGTCATTATTTTCATATCCATTTTTATCCCATATGATCCCAAAACACTCAACCAAAACCCCAAATTCCATTATTTTTATAAAAATCACAACTTGTGGCTTTTGCGTGTTTTGCGAGAAATTATTATATCATCATATTTTCTAGTTTTCTTTCATATTTCAGAGAGAATGCAACATGGGAAATCAAGAACAAACAAATTCTCCAATCATTTTTCATAGAACACAAGAACTACTCACTTACACATGTAAACCATGATTCCGAGGCTTGTATCTCATAGACGGGAGGCCACTGATGCTTCTTCTTTGCCACTAATGCACTCTCTTAGCCCAATCTACATCCTCCATTACTCCAGCATCATCATTTGCTCCGAATTCGTCATTACAACCCTCCCCCTTCTCTCTGGAATTGATGCATATGAACAACAACAAAGAGGAGAGAGGAGAGAGGAGAGAGGAGAGAGGAGAGAGAAAGACTAGAAAATCAGATTTTGATTGGATGAACCATATTACACACAGAAAATGTCAAAATCTTGCTCTTCTCTCATAGATCAGTAATCCTCCACCCTCTCTTTTGATTATGCAACCGTGAAGAGGTACGAAATTGGAAATTTGAGGGGGTGCAAAAAAATTTGCGCCCCCCTCCTATCATGCATGTTTTCATTTCATTCCAAGTTTCATCTACATTTCATTTAATTTATTATTAAAAAAACTAACTCACACTCCTCATATTCGCACTATCCGCCAAGTGGATATTTTGGTTTTGAGTGGGCAAATGGACTCAGATTCAAGGTTCATCTGGACAAGCAGTTTCACAACATCAAAATCTATAAACTTGGCCTTCGTCGTGCACTTTCCAGCTCCCAGATCCAGTAGCTGCTTTATACTGCCAAACCTTGCGGGGATTAAATGGGGGTGAATGACCTCCGATCAACATTGGATTCCTAACATTGAAATGCATCTAGGAAAATTCCAGCTTTGGTCATCTGCCACCATTTGATTTTTCATGAAAATTTGGTCTTTAGTGCTTCTCGAGCACTTTTTTTCTCCAAAAACTTCCTTAAATGATTCAAGCACATGGCTCAAAATGAGCTCCTAAAATCGAGCTCTCATTGGTGACCATGGGATAGGGTAACTCAATCCGTCGAAATCCCACGAACAGATCTGAATATGCATAATCATAAAGAGTATGAAGCTTATACAAAACATATGATCAACAAAGTACAAGAACAGCTCTCTCACCCTACCCCCTAGCAAAATCAAGGCATGAAAATCCACAAGGGATAGGCCCAGCACAATCACAGAAATCCTGAGCGAGTCTCTAGCCAACTGCTTGAATATGGACTGGCTAAAAATCCTATCAAAAAGGTCATCCTAGTGGTGGTCTGAACTACCTACCTAATTGAGGACAACTGGACCAAGACCTCCTACTATGCGGGGACTCCTATAGCCTGGGCATCATCTTTTCCCTTCAAGGTTTCATATGTGGGCGTGTAAAAAGGATGGAGCTGAGCGTAGAGTGATCCAAGGAGAATAGAGCATTGGGCTCAGATCCTGACTCGGTACCCAAGAACTTACCAAGCTCTCACGAGTCGACACTTAATCCTTTTCTAACGTTCACTTTTATTTTCGCTCCAACCTTCCTTTCTTTTCTTTTTAGCTAGTTGCTACCCCTAGGAAGACAAGGCATCGGCTAACTGATCCCCAAAAGAGGGGTTAGAACCCCGTTTTACACACCTCTATAATTTTATTTTTAGATAGATTCAAAACTTACTCTTCTCTTGATATTTATGTGTAGGCTTCTCTAGCTGTCTCACACTAACACAGACTCCTAGGATACCTACCTAGCAAGCAAAAAGGACAGGATCACAAGGACTACCCTCTATCACAGGTCTTTAACACCTGACAATGTCCTAACATGTGGTAGATAACTAGTCAAATCTCCCCCAGATATACCTTACCAAACCCTAGGACTTCATGCCTTGATTACTGGTCCCCAACAAGCGAAAGAAAGTAACCCCTACATACACATACATCATTATCTACTTAAGGAACAAACTCAGAAAGGGGACAAAACTACCTAGAATGGCCATAAGAAGCTCCTCCGCATTAAAGGCTCCCTGTAGTGACTTCGTTAACCTGTGTGATGCAATCATTAAAACAAAAAACCATTAAACATACATGCACCAAACAGACATATGGACCTCTTGGCCTAAGGAAATAACATAGTTCACTTCTAACAAAATTGGCCCTCATGGCCTAACGAAATCGGCCCTCTTGGCCTAAGGAAATCAAGTATTAACCCTAAAAAAAATCGGCCCTCTTGGCCTAATGGTATCAAACAAAACAGCTCATACATATCCCCCCTTGTAAAAACTTGCTAATATACAACCAGATGCTCCATCCCAAGGAGGAAATAGGGCTTGTGCCCTAAATAAATGCATCAAATTGTGACCCATGCCTCGTGCCTTAATAGCAAGAGGTGTACGCATAATGTGTCGTCTAACCAGTCTATGGGTCCAAGATAACAAAGGAAAATGGGTCTCGGCCAATCTTTGCATCACCCATACTAATCATCGCCTACCATAGGGCATGTTTTGATAAACCCCCCATAATCGATCGGGTCCTATCTCATCACTAATAGATATATTCAAACTAGGACCACAGTTGAAGAAAATGTCTTCTTCATAAGAAAATTTTACTAACGAGTCTGCAAACTGATTCCAATATCGTGGAATCAACTAAAAAGACACTCTCTCAAACCCGTGAGCATGGTCATGGTAGTGCGATAATACATAGAATAATGGGATTTTGTACTGTGTAAGTCCCATTTGGTTGGTTCAACACCAATTGGGAATCCCCTTTTACTAAAACTGACGGATACCGCTCTTCTTAGCAATATTCAAGCCCATGATTAAAGCTTTGTATTCTACCATGTTATTGGTAAATCCAACCTTGAGATAAACAAATAATTTCATCACGACTCTGCATTGAGGATCTCTAACTACCCCTATACTCCCTTTCTTGCTAGGGCCCCTAGATGCTCCATCAAAGTACATTGTGTACGTCCACAATGGGTTCACACAACCAGCCATCGTCATCTCTACTCGTAATTATGATAATCAAAATTCAACATATTCAAAGGATGTACTGAAGGCTCCATCCCACCTTCTTCATTGAATATAATAGGGATGCTTGTCAAAATTTGTAAGCAGTGATGATATAAGACTTTGATTTTCCGAACAAATGATCCATCCTCTTGTTCAGTCACTTTATACCCTTTACTCCACCAGATAAACTTTCCCTGATGATATCACTACTCCAAGTATGGGTGTTCCAAGTAAGGAATCAGCCGCCCCATCAATCTCTTTCGTCTCTTGTAGGTTTTCGATCAGTCCCGCAGTGACTTGCAAGGTATTTATTTTATTAATGCATTTAGAGATAATAAGGTTTAATCTTATGAAGATTAACCTTATTTTTAAATTCCACTCCCTCAAGATTAGCCAGTAATGCTATGGACTTATTTTTCCATATTCTTACGATCTTGTAGGGACCGTCCCATTTGGGCTCAAGTTTTCCTGGAAAGAGTTCTCTATGTCCATCATAATATAGAACTATTTTTTCCTTCTTAAATGTATACTTCTTCGCTTTTAAATCATGCAACTGCTTCATCTAATGCTTAGCCACTTCCTGGTGCAATAGACTCTACAATTTGAGCTTATCCAAGTAGGCCTGAGTTGTAAAGCGCTCGAAAAGGGCATCCTCATCACCCAAAGAATGATTGATTGCCAATCTTATAATTGGCAACTCAATCTCTTAGGGCAAAACACACTCCTCCCCATAGACTATCTTGAACAGGGTGTGGCCAGTGGCTCGTTTAAATGTTGTGTTATATGCCCACACCACCACATATAATTTCTTATCCTAGTATCGCTTCTTGTCAGACACTATTTTTTATAGAATTCCCACAAGCTGATTGTTAGTACTTTCAACTTTCCCATTTTCCTATGGGTTATAAGGAGGCATCTTGTTGTGCTTAATTTGCCACGCTTCAATCAAGCTTTTAATCACCTTGTTTATGAATTGGGTTCCACGGTCCGATACTAATTCTTTTGGCGGACCAAATCAACATATAATGTGCTCTAGTAGAAAACTAGCCGTCTTTTTTGTGTCGTCCTTCCTCATCGCTCATGCTTTTGACCACTTTCTAAAATAGTCAGTCGCCACGATGATGTATCTCTTCTATGTAGAAGATGACAGGGTGATAGGACCCACAAAGTCGATGCCCCACTTCTCAAAGGGAAGTATAGCCATAATCGGAGTAAGTGGTCACTTCCTATTCTCCCTATTGTCATGTCGTTGACAAGTATTGCATCTCTTAGCATACTTGAATGCATCTTGGAAAATGGATAGCCACCAATATCTAGCTCTTAAAGCTCTATGGGTTGTCAACTCTCTAGCAAAATGCCCTCCGCAAGCAGAGTTATGGCACTCTTCCAAAATGAATGGAACCTCTATTGAGATGACAAGCTCAACACATGCGGACATTAATGATGGACCACCTAGTTAGATGGGTCCACACGTCTACACTTAGCACATCGGTGGTCATTATGACTCTCACATGGCCACTGACTCATTACTTATTATATTCAGGTTGTTACACCTATTTATAGCTGGCATAGTTATAGAGCCAGTTGACTAGTGTAGTCGGTTATGCATTGTTTGACTTAGTAGGCCACTTTCTTTTATGTCGTATCTTATCTATACTTTGTGTACATTGTAAAGGGTGAAGAAGAAGAAGAAGAAACCAGGAAGAAAACATTTTGGCCTCCATCTCTCTTCTTGTCTCTTGAGTGAGCTTCTCCTTATGCATTCTGTGTGTGTTCGGCGCAGCATCTTGAGCAAGTCTCCCCATCACGCGATTCTTGACATGATATCAGAGCTGCACCATTGATTGAGGCTGGTTTTGAAGGCTAAAGCAAAGGAGAGGAGCCAAGGATTCGAGCAAGCAAGCAACGGGTAAGAAGCTCTTCCATTGTCTACTTCTTCTCTTGGACAGTGCCTGTGGAGGCACTGGAAGCAGGATAGAGCAAAAATCTCAGATTGCAATGAGATTTGGTGTGCACGAAGAGCGCTGTGTATTCTGCAGATAAGCCCTTTAGGCCTTACCCGCGCTGCTATTTTGGCCATCCGAGGTCATTTCAGGCCCCATTTTAGACTCTCAAGGTTGCAGACAACAGTTCGAGATATCCTGCAATTTCAACTGTGTCTGCCGTATACAAGTGCACAGGTTACAGATTTCAGATCTGTATGTTCAACGATGTTTACCAACGAATAAACACAAGGTTTACCTTGCATGTATTGTTGAGTAGACAATGAAAAAGGTTGTCTGGTGTATTGCTGTGCACTACAGGTCGAGGGTTGCAGAAGATTTACTTGATGTTTGGTATTAGTTTTGTGATAATGGCAGAGAATAGTGGAAACCCCATCATTGAGAAGCTCGACAAGAACAACTACCCTTCATGGAAGTTCCATGTCACAAACTTCCTTATTGGAAAAGGCCTCTACCAGTTTGTTTCAGGTGAAGAAAAGGAGCCGGAGGTGAGTGATCCTCCAACTGCAGAAGAGACAAAGGCACGGAAGGAATGGAATGCAAAAGACAAAAAGGTCATGTATTGGCTGTCTGCAGTAATTGACAATAATATGCTGGAACATATTAGAAATGCAGAGAATTCATATGCAGCTTGGACCATACTTGAAAGTGTGTTTTCCGTAAATACAAAGGCACAAAAGATTCAACTCAAGCAAGCGTTGAATACATTGAAGAAAGGGAAGATGTCTATCAATGAGTATACAGTGAAGGTAAGGAGCATTGTAGATGCCTTGGCAGCAATTGATGCAATGCCCGATGATGATGATTTGGTGCCGTCTACCTTGGGTAGACTTAACAATAAAAAGGCTTGGAAGTCTTTTATAACTTCCATATATGTCAGAAAGCCATTTCCAGATTTCGATGAGTTGATCTCCCTTATGATCACTGAAGAGATCAACATGCAGAGTGAGACATCTGAAAAAAGTGGTGAACAGGTCCAAGCTTTCTACTCCAGTTCAAGAAGGGGACGTGGCGGGTCCTCTTCAAGAGGCCGTGGTACAGGACGTGATAGTGACAACCAGCAAAACAGATTGAATCAGCAATTTGGCGATATGCAGGTTTCAGGAGGTCGTGGTAACTTTAGAGGCAGCTTTAGAGGAAGAGGTGGATGGCAGAACAGAGGTTCTAACAACTCTGGTATTGTGTGTCACTACTGTGGCAAAATAGGTCATATTGCATCCCAATGTTATGCTAAGAAAGATGATATTCGCAATGGTAAGTTGTAGACAGGAAACTATGCATCGTCTTCACGATAGAATGAAGACAAAAATGAACGTCTGTTTGTTATGCAGCATATGCTGAATGCCGTTACAAGAAAGGGAACACATGATGATGTTTGTTATGTTGATTCAGGTGCATCCAATCATATGATCAACTATGCAGAATGGTTTGGAGAGATGCAGGATTTGCAAAATACAAGTTATGTGCAGACGAGTGATGATTCATGCCACTCAATCTCACACATTGGAAAAGTTCCCTTGTCCTTACATGATGGTAAGACAAAGAGTCTTTCAGATGTATTACATGTGCCATCTATTACAAAGAACTTGGTGTCAAGTGGTCAAATGGTAGAGCAAGGACTGCAAGTCAGATTTAATGCAAAGGGCTACTTTGTAGAAGACTTCAATGACAAGTGCAGGTTGGTTGCAAAGGGAAGTAGAGTTGGACGTATGTTTTTTCTGGATGCTGGAATTCCTACTATGAATGCTGCTATGTATGCTAAAGGAAAAGGTGTTGTTGCAGATATTAAAATTTGGCACAAACGCATTGGGCATGCAAATGTACAAAGGCTGAAATTAATGCAGTCCAAAGGGTTGGTTACAGGTTTGCCTACATTTAGAATTGCAGAATTTCATAAGGTATGAGAAGCATGTTAGTTTAGGTATGAGAAGCATGTTAGTTTGGTAAGCAGGCAAGACAACTCTTTTCACATGACAGAGATGTAAGCAGAAATATCCTTGATGTTGTGCATACAGATATTTGGGGGCCTACACAAAATGTATCTCTTGGAGGCAGTTCATACTTTGTCACATTCATTGATGATTGTTCTAGAAAGCTGTGGGTATATTTTATGAAGAAGAAAAGTGAAGCATTTGAGCACTTTAGAACTTTCAAGGCTGCAGTTGAAAGAGAAATAGGCTTGAAAGTAAAGTGCTTGAGGTCAAATGGAGGGGGAGAGTACCTCTCGAATGAGTTCAGTGATTTTCTGAGGTCTCATGGGATAAAGAGATAGTTCACATGTAGGTACATCCCACAGCAAAATGGTGTTGCAGAAAGAAAAAACAGGCATATTGTAGAAGTTGCACGGGCATTAATAGCTGAAAAGAATATGCCCAAACATTTTTGGTATGAGGCTGTCCATAAGGATGTCTACATTATGAATAGAACTCCCACAGCTGCAGTTCATGGGATGACTCCTGAAGAATGCTTTACTGGTAAGAAGCCTGATGTATCGCACTTGAAGGTATTTGGCTGTGTTGCATATGTTCATGTGCTAGATGAGCTATGGAAGAAGCTTGATCCAAAGGCAGAAAAATGTGTCTTTATTGGATACTCTTTAGAGCAGAAAGGGTATCGCTGTTATAACCCTGTCACATGTAAGTTCAGAGTGAGCAAGGATATCATCTTTGATGAAATGAGCAGTTGGTATGCATCTAGTGGTGATGCATTGGATGATGATGATGATCATGACACTCATGTGCAAGCTAAAAAGCAAGAATCACAGACTCTTAGTGGACCAGAGACATCATGTGGTAGTCCTTGGTCTGGGAGACTAAGGAGTAGCTCTACTTCTTCAGGTGCATCTAGTAGCACTACAGGTAAAGACAAAGGAAAGAATAAAGTGTCAGATGGCATTGATGCAGTTCTTGATGGAGACTCCAGTGGCTCAGAGAGCTTGGATAATAAGCTTGGTATTCCTTCTGTCAGGACACTAGGTGTACAGAGAGCTCATAGTAATGTAAAGGCTCCATTGAGTGATCCGGTGGTACGCAGATCTAGCAGGGTCAGATACCCTGTTAAAAGATTTGGTTTTGAAGGTTAGGTAGCTCACCATTATGCTTCTTATATGGTGAAACTAGTTGAGGATGTTGAGCCCACTTGTTTTGAGGATGTTGTTGGTCATACTCATTGGGATGCAGCAATGGATGAGGAGATGGCTGCATTAGAGGCCAATAAGACTTGGGATCTAGTATCATTGCCGAAGGGAAAGAAAGCTATTCAATGTAAGTGGGTTTATAAGATTAAGCACAATGTAGATGGTTCTATTAGTAGGTACAAAGCTAGGCTGGTTGCAAAAGGCTATTCCCAGACATATGGCATAGATTATGAAGAAACCTTCAGTCCAGTTGCTAGGATGGCAACTGTCAGATGTGTGACTGCTTTGACAGCAGCCAGAGGTTGAAGGTTGCAGCAAATGGATGTGAAGAATGCATTCTTGCATGGTGATTTGCAGGACGAAGTGTATATGGATCAGCCAGTAGGTTATGAAGATTTAGAGCATCCCATGTATGTGTGCAGGTTGAAGAAGGCACTCTATGGGCTCAAGCAAGCACCTAGAGCATGGTCTGACAAGATCAGAGAGTATCTTGTCAATATTGGCTTTTATGTTTCTGATGCTAATCACTCACTTTATGTGAGAAAGGGAGATGCAGGTTTGGTCATCATAGTCATCTATGTGGATGACTTGATTATTACTGGTGATAGTGATAGTGGGATTGCTGAAGTCAATGACTTTTTGAAGAAGAAGTTTGAGATGAAGGATTTAGGTGAGCTAAGGTACTTCCTTGGCATTGAGGTGATTAGATGTGATGATGGTATATGGCTGTCCCAAAGATAGTATGGCTTGGATATGTTGTCCAAGTATGGTATGACAGCATGCAAATCACTTTCAGTCCCGTTGGAGCAGAATGTAAAGCTGAGTGCTGATGTTGGGGATGAGATAGAAGACCCTACTATGTTCAGGAGGATAGTGGGGAGTTTGATCTACATGACCATTACAAGGCCAGACTTGAGCTACGTTGTTAGTCTTGTGAGTCAATTTATGCAAGTACCTAGAAAGCCACATTTGGATGCAGTCAAACGCATATTGAGATATGTAAAGTCCACATTACATTATGGACTTTTCTTTGAGGCAGGTATAGATGTACAAGTGTTTGGATACATAGATGCAGATTGGGCTGGTAGTATGTCTTATAGAAGATCTACCAGTGGATACATGTTCTCTCTTGGTAGTGCAGCAGTTACTTGGAGCAGCAAAAAGCAATCTACAGTTGCTTTGTCGAGTACAGAGGCTGAGTATAGAGGTGCTGATGTTGCAGCATGTGAGGGTAGTATGGCTGCAAAAGTTATTGGCTGATTTAGATGTGTAGGTGGAAGGTTCAGTTGTCATTTATTGTGACAACATGAGCAGTATACAATTGGCTAGGAACCCTGTGTTCCATGCCAGGACAAAACATATTGAGGTACACTACCACTTTGTGAGAGAGAATGTACTAGCAAGTGAGATTGACTTGGTGTATGTCAGCACACAAGATCAGATAGCTGACATCTTCACGAAGGCATTGGGTATAGAGAAGCTTCAAAAGTTTAGAAACTTACTTGGAGTTGCAGAGATGCAGTTGAGCTTGAGGGGGAGTGTTGAGATGACAAGCTCAACACATGCGGACATTAATGATGGACCGCCTGGTTAGATGGGTCCACACGTCTACACTTAGCATGTCAGTGGTCATTATGACTCTCACATGGCCACTGACTCATTACTTATTATATTCAGGTTGTTACACCTATTTATAGGCTGGCATAGTTATAGCACCAGTTGACTAGTGTAGTCAGTTATGCATTGTTTGACTTAGTAGGCCACTTTCCTTTATGTTGTATCTTATCTATACTTTGTGTACATTGTAAAGGGTGAAGAAGAAGAAGAAGAAACAAGTAAGAAAACGTTTTGGCCTCCATCTCTCTTCTTGTCTCTTGAGTGAGCTTCTCCTTGTGCATTCTGTGTGTGTTTGGCGCAGCATCTTGAGCAAGTCCCCCCACCACGCGATTCTGAATAACCTTGTCAAGCATCACACATTGTCGATAGATATCATCAACGCCCTGCTGATATAGTATTCTTGCGATCAAATAAACTTTCAAAACCTGCTATCTAATTTTCCTCTTTTCTGATTTTGATAAACCAGCTAAGCCTCTCCTATGGATAGGTAATGCATGATAGCGACATACCAAGATGGGATAGAGGCCATATCAATTTTAAACATTTCCTCGATAATATCACTTCCTTCAACCAAAATCTCTTTCAGTTCCCCGAAGTCCACAAGGCATTCCACAATATTCTATAGCTTCGTTGGCTTACTTCATAGTCAAATTCTTGCAAAGTGACTAACCACTTTGCTAAATGATCAGGCGGATGTAGCTTGTTCATCAGCAATCTAAGCCCCTCCACCTTTGTATAAAAAAATACCTTCTCATAGAGGATGTACTACATGAATTTTTTTGTTGCAAACACCATTGCAAGGCACAACTTCTCCATGTAGGTATAGTTGATTTTCCAATATGCCCAACTTTAGACTAGCAAAAGTGACCGGATGGTACCATTTTTCCTCCAAGATTTGGGATAAGCAGCAACAAGTGATACTATGCATGGTGGCTACTGAAAATATATAGAATACTTCTCCCCTTTTAGGCACTTTTAAAACTTGTGCTTTTACTAGCTCCTATTTCACATCATCAAAAGCTATCTTACATGGGTCACTCCATACAAATAGAGAGCTAAAGGATAATAGATTCGTTAGTGGCAACGTTCTTTCTACCATGGCATTTATGAATCTCCAGTAGTACCCTATGGATGATAGAAGTTGTGCACTTCCTTTGGAGTACATGGCAGACTCATGGAAACTATGGCCTTGATCTTTTCAAGGTTAGTCGCAATCCTTATTGAACTAACCACATGGCCTAGCAGTAGCCCATAAGGCACCCCAAAGATGAACTTCCGTGGGTTAAGAGCTATGCATCATAGTTTGCAGCACTTAAAACACTTCCTTAAAATAATCAAGTACCTTTCTCTTATGGTGGTTGTACCTAGGTCATCAATAAATACTTTCCACTCCTCTGGGGGGATGTCACCAAAGGTCTTGTCTGCTGTCTGTTCCTGTGAACCAGGTGCATTGCATAAACCAAAGGCCATCACATGGTACGCAAAGGTACCGAAGACAGTAATGAAAGTTGTTTTGAGCTTATCTTCTTCTGCAATTGCCATATGGTTGTATCCCGCAAATCAATCCATAAATGAATATATTTCCCTACTCGCTAACTGGTCCAAAATCCAGCCAATAAAGAGCAATAGGTAGTAGTCCTTAATTGTCTGCCTTATTCAGCTCTCTAAAGTCTATTTCTTTGTAAGCTATGAGATCATTAAATTGGCTATGGTTGCTTGGCATTTTAGTCTATTTCTTTGTATTTTCAAGCTATGGTTTCTTGGCATTAAATTGGCTATGGTTTCTTGGCATTTTAGTCTATTTCTTTGTATTTTCAATTTAATGGTTTCCTATGGGAATTAGGTTCTTTTTACAAAGCCACTTCTTGGAGAGGCAATCCACCTGGTGTTTCTATTGAAACTAGACTCTAGATAGGAGATAGGAATTCCAAATCTAACCTAAGTCTAGCTCTGTGAGATACTCTAGTTAGAAGGGAAGGGATTCCTAAGGAAGAAGGTGATCTTTGTCTGCAATTTGGAGATTGGGAACTATAAACTCAAGAGGCGTAATGACCTCGATTCCAAACACAAGCTTGTAAGGATTCATGCCTATTTCCACCATCATGAAGGATGTGTAATAGGCCCCTAATGCCAGTAGGAGCTTGGTATCCCAATCTTTCCTATGATGCTCTACCAACTTTGTAAGAATTTTGAACAAGGTCTTCTTTGTGGATTTGGCCACCATTTGCTTGCAAATAGTAAGGAGAGGATTTCTTATGAATTACCATAAAGAAGGATGTCATATGTTTGATGACCTTATTTACAAAGTGACTTCCTCTATCACACACCAATTCTACTAGGCAACCATATTGGGTGAGGATGTCCTTGAATAGGCACTAAGCCAGTTCTGATACTGAGCTCTTTGAAAGTGCCCAAGCTTCTATCCACTTGGTATAATAATCTATTGTGTAGTGAGGATATACCTAGTTTTGATGTAAGATGTGCAAGCTTGATAGTCCCAACAAATTCTAGTCCCCATTTCTAAAAGGGTTCCAATGGCAAGGTTCGATGAAGGGTAATCTATCTCGGGAAAGGGGCTGACCAAGCCACTAGTAAGAATCAAGTTTTTTATCAAGTTAGTAGACATCTCCATACATGGTAGGCCACCATAGTCCTACTTGGCTAAATTTTCAAGATAGTAATATTAGTTGCCAAGTGGCCTCCAACAATGCCATGATGAGCTTCATCCATTAGAGCATCTTTCTCCATATGGAGAATGATACATTGCAAAACGCCAAACAACGTCTTCTAATATGTAATACTTCCACACAATTAAACATTATTTGGTTAGTTCGAAAGTTAGTTAGTCAATTAATAAGCTAGTAAGGTTACTAATTGAAGTAAAAAATAACTAACGTTAATAACTAACAGTTTATTATTTTTATTAAAAAATCGAGAATCATAACTCGATATTTTTTCCAGATTGACAAAGACTATAGCCACTCATCACGGAAGTTACCACACCTGAACAAGAGTTATGAGCCATATTAGTCACTAGTGTTAATGTGTATAGTATGGATGGTAAAAAAATATTAGATTTTTGGGCAAAACTAGCATATTTTAGATATTTTAGATATTATTTATTGTAAATATCCTAAAAAGCTATGAAAATTTCTAGAACTGGATGTCATGTAAAAAAAAGTAAGTGGTTTTTTTCAGCTTGTTTTGGAGATTTAATACAAAAAGAAGGATTGGTGAAATCGTACACATCGCGATCGCAATTTACAAGCAGTAAACAACACTTTGAATAGGGAGAAGAAGAAGAAGTGATCTTGAAGATTTCTTACTAAGTCTCTTGAGGTTTTACCCCCCTTTTGGAGCCAACAAAACTAACAAATTTGTGATTTGAGCATCAGATTGCTAATTTTTCCAAGATCCTCTCCATAAAGAGCTCTTCTTCTTAGTCATAACACTTCTTCTCTTCTTTAGCTATAAATATAAGGCATGGGGAGCAATTAGAGAGGCATAAGCAGACCCCGAGAGGCTACGAGAGAGAGGTAGAGAGAGAGAGGTAGAAGGATACCCCTCCAAGAAGCTGCAAGAAGGAGCTTGAGAGAGAGAAAGGAGTTACACCGAGATGCTGCTGCGAGGGAGAGAGCTAGCTCAATTCCCCCTATCTCTATTGCGAGCAACAGATACATGATTTGCACGTAGCAGATGGAAGAAGCTCCCTCTTTCTCTCTTTTACTCATAAAATTGCATACGACTCGTGAGAAATTAAAAATAGAATAAAAGAGAGGGTAAAGTAAGATGAAGCGACACAAGTTTGGGTACAATCTCCCCCCGACATGAAGTGGGCAGCTCCCTTCATGCCATATTTATAATAATATTATCAAATCTTCTTTGCCCAAGATTTAGGCCCTTTACAACTACTCTTTGCATAAAGAGTTTGAGTGTATTGGAAAAGAGATAGAGTATTCTGAATTAATGGATGCTAGCAGTTGTACACCCCACAACTCTCTATTAATATTTTATTGGACATATCTTCTAAAAATCTATTTTGCTAATAAATATTTATATAGAGGCTATGCGCACGCTTTATAAGAAATAGCGGTGCGTCTAATACAATAATCTAATAATTGCCAAATAAATTCTTGAGGAAATAATCTTTAAAATGCTTGCATGTGGCGTGCCTTTCCAATTCACCTTGCTCTACACATCAGCTACCAAAAATTCAGAAAATCATGTTAGAATAATAACCAACTAAATAATTGCAGCTAGCCACATAAATCAAAATTTGGAATTCCATACAAAAATTAATTCACGAAGACGTTAATGGCTGTTGCTCCAATGATAAACAAGACCTTTCTTTAACAAAAGAGTTAACGGTAAAGCAAGCAATGAAAAGTTTCTAGCAAATTTTTTATAAAAGCTAGCTAGTCCTAGAAATGAACAAACTTCATGTACATTTTTAGGTGTTGGCCAAGACTTAATTGCTTCAATTTTACGTGGATCTACCTGTATGCCTTTGGCAGACACGATAAGACCTAAATATTCTATTTCAGATTGAAAGAAAGAACTTTTGTCAGGGTTAGCATATAGATGGATATGTAGCAATAAACAAGTTGCTCACATCCCTAAGATGTTTACTTGTGACACCATCTACAATGTCCCTGAATTTACGATTTTCCAATGCATTCTTGACCATATTCTTGCTTAGGACTTTGGCAATAGTATCATTCTCTGCATGAGGGAACATATTTCTCATTGTAGCAGATTGAGCATATATCCGTCTATGATATTATCCACTTCCTTTGGTTAATTTGTGAATTGGTTTAACTAATCAAATACACGGATGTAGTGACAAGGTGGGAACGAGTTCTAAGTCATATAGTATGCTCTATCAATAATTGGATATATGATTTAAGCAAGTTTTCAAAACTAAGCGAGTAATGCCTCTACCAAAACCATTTCACATGAAGAAGGCTCAAAAACAAATAAATGAGAAAGTTTTAGAACTAATTGGTGAGCCAACGCATCTGGAAAATACACACATATTGAAGTATGATTCCAAAGAAGTTGCATTTGTATTGAATGCATCCAACAGCTTTGTATTGGATATATATAGGGTTCAGATTGCTATGGTCAACTTCTACAATATATCTATGAACACAATATTAGTGAATTTGGGAATCTCCCAATTCCCATTTTTTGAATATTAAAAAGATGGCACACAGATAACATGCCCATAAGTTTCTCAAAACCATATGATCTAACCTATCATTGGAAAACACTTGAAAAATGGAATCTATTGAGCTATAAAGCGCTTGATTTGAGTTGTAGTGTTCAAGTTATGACAAATCCAAATATTTGACCACATGTCCCAAACTTATGGAAAATTGCCATATTCCTCAATATAGTGTTTATGGAAGAATGTAGAGGCAAACTTAGGTTTTTTCTCAAACTTGATGAGAGTGAGATTATTAAGGGGTAAAAACTTGAACGTGTGAGTATAACACTTATGAATCGAGCATTGGATTCCAACATCGATGAAAACCATCCTTTATACTTCAGTGTACAGTCAGAGAATTAAATATGGTGGCTTGCAGCATTTGAAGTACCAAAGGAGGACCATGAAGTACTTAAAGTTTTTTTTAACCTCACTAATATACCCACTGTTATTCAATAGCAAAATAATGGAGCAATTTTACACATCAAGGGGTTTGGGGACTATCAAGCTGAATGGCATCTTGCAAGTGATTTAAAAACATTGAAATGTATGTTTGGTTTATCAAATGCAGCAAATGCAAAATTTCCGTACATATACTGCATGCAAACTAGAAAGAAAGGGAAAGATGGAAAGAAAGAATGGCTTGCCAATGCAGGGCAACAAGGTGCTCCAACACGTGATCAAAAAGTCATGAGAAATGGAATGCTAGTTCCAATGGATCCAAATTGGCGCCCTATTTTGGAAATACCACTAACAAGGGTTCACTTTTGCACATTGCATTGTTTGGTTAGAATAATTGAGAAGCTAGTATATGAATATATATGCTTTGCATACAAGATGCAGCTTGTGTCAGAAGCTGATGCTACATGCAAGAAGGTAGAACAAGTCCTCTCTAAAGTTGGATTGCACAGGGGCCAAGTAGAAATAAAAAAGGACGAAAAAAAATCGTGAAAGAGTGAAAATATCCCTTGTAAACCATGCTTTGGTGGACCCAAGGCTAGGAAATTTATATCTCCACCTCAAGATGAGAAAGGCAATATACTTGTAAAACAACCAAAGAAGTATGAAGCATGGAAAAAGTTGCACCTTGCTGTTCTAGATTGGAGCAATGGGGGACGAACGAGGATTGCTAAGGCAAAAGTGTGGATATACCTAGATAGATTAGCAGCTCTCTTACAAAAGTTGAGGTTTAGGGATGGTGATGCCAATACATTTAAAGAGACAGTTGCTAAATTTCATAAGTCCATAGTGGAGGCATGGACTACAAATAGTATAACACACTACATGGTCAGTATTGTCACCACTACAAACAAATATCATCATTTGGAATTATTTTGTGTTTCTAATATCTCTTATTGTGCGGCATATACTTGAAGCACATGGTTCATACTTTTTAGATCAAGGAAGTTTGGCAGTATGGTCAACTCAAGGCATGGAACGATCTCATTGGCAAGCTCGTTGTGCTTTTCAAAAGGCTACTGATCATGGATGTGGCATCAATGATTCCAATTCTATGAGGCAATTATTACAATGGTGGTATAGGAGACTAGAGATACGATACGAGGAAAAAGAAAAGAAGTCCAAAATCTCTCAAGTAGAATTTATAAGTAGGGCAATATATGAAGTGGAAAAAGCAAGATATGAAAACAACATAGCTAGACAACACCACGCAGAATGGTTGGCAACCCAAGAGAGAGATGGCAAGAAATGGAGACCTAGATAAAGATAATACTTTTGATGCATTTAGAGTCCACGAGAGAGCATAGGTATCCAGGATATGACACATCAATACTCCTATCTTTAACATGAGATGTCTTGCAAATTTTGTTTAAAATTTCAAAGGTCACTATGTTTTTCAAAGTTGATTTCAAACTATGTTTTTTAATTTTAAAGTTCATTTACACTATAGTAACTTTAAAAGTTTCGTACTTAAGTCAAGTCTCTCCTTTCATTTTTTCCCATTACTCTGCACTCTACCCTCCACCTTTCTATCCTTCATTATCACAACCATGGCACGTTCCAAGCTTCCTATCAAGAAGGCGCCTGCAAGAGCAAGAGCTCAACACTCTTCCGAATCTAGTGAGCGTACTGTGAGTGACAAAGGTCCTTTTGTGGCCGACAATGGTGGCCCTACTGCAACTAATAATGGTGGTGCTACTATGTCCAACAATGGTGGCCCTAGTGTGGTTAATAATGATGGTTCGCCATTGTCCAAAAATGGTGGTCCACGTGCTCCAGTTGCTCCACCTCTCCCACTATTGCTCCAGCTAGTAATACACGTCCTCCAACACACAAGAAGCGAAGATGGAGACCAAGCACAGCTGCGCTATGTGAGATAAGGAAATTCCAGAAGAGTGTCAACTTGATTATTCCTAAGGCACCATTCTCTAGGTTGGTGTGAGAAATACTACAAGATCTATAGTTAGGGCATCATCACAAGTTCTTTTCAAGGAACCAGGCAAGGAATGTGGGGCAATGGTCAAGCCAAGCCTTGCTTGCTCTCCAAGAAGGAGTTGAGAGTTACTTGATTGATCTAATGGGTGATTCTTAAGTTTTAGCCATTCACGCTCGACGTATCACTATTAAGCCCATAGATATGGTTCTTGTTTGTAGAATCCGCAACAACAAGGATACATTTAATCTTAATGTCAACAATATGCTTTGAGAAGCTACCTTGTAATTGGATCTATGTTTTTAGCTCAAGTTTGGTTGTAGATTGTAAGGAGCTTAGTTTTGGTTTATCTTTCCAGTAGACATTCAAGTATTTGATAGTACTGGTCTACAAAATGGAGATAAATTTTGCCTAGCTCTAGTTGTACTTCGTGCAATGCACTATCTACCGTGTATTTCATGGTTTTGTAATGCCAAATCTGATATTTGTTATTCTATTTTGCCATGATTTGCATTGTGCGTATTTCCAAGTTTCTAATTTTGAAAGTAGTTTTGTTAAGGATAAATTCAATGCGCAATCATGCACACATCAGTGATCAATTGTAAATGGGCTGATGTACTATATCTTTACTGTATTTGGCAATTTGGCAAGACTATATCTGATATGCGATATTCCATTTGACCCATGACTTATTTTTTGTGAATTTTTAAGTTTCTAATATTTCACATAGTTTGGTTGACAACACATTTAGTATGCAGTTGCGTACACTCGGTGCGATGGTGAGTTTTTATGTTATCAGTGAAGTATAATCCAATTAATGCATTTTCAAAAAATGATTGAATCGCCAATTTAAAAATTGAAATCTGGTGAAATGTCACCCACATGCCGGGCATCATAAAAACTCATGGATATTTAAAAATTGGCCCCATCAAAATTCTCTAGGACACCTGTCTGGAGGCTGGTATCTGGGGTCCTAAATCCCCAAACGCGAGCCTCCGGATAGGTGTCTAGAGACTTTTGATGAGGCCAATTTTTTTTTTTGGTAGTTGATGTACCCTAGAGGAGTCCACATGTAAAATTTCACGTCAATCGGATCCCTGGTCATATATTTCCAAAGCCTGGATATATTAATCCAAATTTAAGGGTTTTTTGAAAGTTCTACTATAAGTTTAAAGTTTCACCTCATTTTACACATTTTACTTTTGATTTTTGGATTTCCTCTCCTAGAAGACATGGCACGCACCAAGCAAGCGGCCCAAAGACACCCCTAAAAATCCTATGCAGAGACCACCTCCCCCAGCTCCACCACCACCATGCCAGCATCGCAAGCGTCGATGGAAGCCAGGCACATTGGCTCTTTGTGAAATCTGCCATTACCAGAAGATCACACACCTCCTGATACCAAAGGCTCCATTCCATAAGTTAGTGCGTGAGATTATGGATGACATATTCATTAAGAACAGCAGGAGGCACTTCCCAGATGGAACACGCTTGCAACAACCCGATCGTTGGACTACCCAAGCCCTCCTTGCACTATAAGAAGCTACCAAAGCTTACATCATCGACTTGTTCAGAGACTCGATCTATGCAGCAATACATACAAGAAGAGTCACCGTCACCAATAGGGATTTGTGGATAGTGAGATTCTTCCAGCAATGGAAGGATAGTCCTCGCGGAGATCAACAACGATAGGGGTGTACTACCAAAACATATACAAAATGTAGCTTTCAAAGAGATTTTGTAAAACCCTAGTTGTAATGGATACCATGTAAAATGTTGTGGATATGAATATAATTTTTTTTGTGCATCTTATTTTTGTTTATTCACTTGTTATTTGTTTTATTTATCTCTTTGAGTTATCGTTACATGCGTTCAAATGAATACATATTGCGCATGAACTCAATGAAGCACTATGTATTAAATTTAGGATATGAATCGTGTTGCGTATAAATCTGATAAATAAACGTAATATTCAAGTAAAAAACAATAATAAACAACGTCTATGACAAACTACATTGCACGCAAATCCAACAAATATCGGTTTTCATTACTTCAAGAGAAGATTACAAATTACATTACATTGGTGATGAGATATCATTTGGTACTAAGTACATCTCTCTCCTAGGCTTCTTTGAGCTAGACTCCCCATAGTCAGAGCTATTCTTGATCATAGGCAGCAACACATTTTGCCCTAGTAGTAGATAATAAGTAGAGGAGCTTCGAATGTCGAAGCAACACTACTTTCTCCAAGCTAGAGTTCGTTGGGATGGTCTTAAAGGGCCCAGCCTTTGTTAGTGCCCTCAACTTCAAGAAGTTCTCAAAAAAAGCCAGAGAGCATGTCTTATGGAATACAAAAATGTCGCTCACAAGCTGGCCGATATACTCCTTTAATGCCGAGTCATGCACCTTTCCTTGGCTACTAGATCGGCCACCTTATCTAGATGACAATTCATCTATATAGACAATGTCCTGCATCACACAAGTTCAGTGTCAGATTCACTGTGTCAAACTCACTATGCATGGAGTATGGTAAAGATATGTACATCGGATTTGCGTCAAAATTTACTTGTAGGGTGTCACGATTGTGGGAGAGAAGGAAGGAGTCTCACTTGTAGCTTTCTTGCTTGCACAATGGGGGAATACACACAGAGGTGGAGGCTGAAAACAGTTTTCCTCTTCTTAGTTGTGTAAGCCAAAAGAACTCTAGTACAAAGAAATAGAAGAACCCTATATATGGGTCTCAAACCAAACTCAACTAACTAAGGTGGCATACTAACTGAGCCACGAACTAGAGTAGATAAGGATAGCTAACATGTAGCTATTATTCATGGGCGGTGTACCAACCGCGTCTGCAACTGACAAGTCGGTGACATAAATACACAACGGTCACCCTGGCGTATCACGAGTGGAGCTCGATATCTCAACACTCCCCCTCGAGCTCAATCCCAATTCCTGCACACCAAGCAGGTCTCTGAACTTGCGCAGCTTCTCTGCGCCCAATGCCTTCGTGAATATGTCAGCTACCTGATCCTCTGTGCTGACATAAACTAGATCAATAAGACCTAGTAAAACCCTCTCTCGCACATAGTGATAATGCATCTCAATGTGCTTTGTTCTAGCATGATAGACTAGGTTATTTGCCAAGTCTATACTACTCATGTTGTCACAATAAATGACAACTGGCCTATCTGTAGACTGATGCATATCATAAAGTAGCTTATGCAACCAAGCTACCTCACATGCAGCCATTGCTGCGCCCCTGTACTCAGCCTCTGTGCTCGACAAGGCAACTGTAGGCTGTTTCTTGCTGCTCCAAGTGACTGCAGCACTTCCAAAAGAGAACACATATCCACTGGTAGATCGTCTATCAGAAATACTACCAGCCCAATCAGCATCAGTGTATCCATGCAACTGTATCTGAACCCCAGTCTCATAAAATAGTCCATATTGCAATGTGGACTTCATATACATGAGTATGCGTCTAGCCGCATCCAAATGCGGTTTCCTTGGAGCCTGCATAAACTGACTTACCAATCCAACAGCATAGCTCAAATCTGGCCTGGTAATAGTCATATAAATCAAACTTCCTACTATGCGTCTGTACATAGTAGGGTCTTCTAGAAGCTCACCTGTATCTGTGCTCAGCTTCACATTCTGCTCCAAAGGAACTGAAATAGGCTTACAGCCTGTCATCCCATATTTGGACAGCATGTTCAATCCATACTACCTCTGCAAGAGCTGTATCCCACTTGGTGATCTAATCACCTCAATGCCCGAGAAATAACGCAGCTCTCCCAAATTCTTCATCTCAAACTTCTGCTTCAATAGCATTTTCACATGAAGGATATCTTCATCACTGTCACATATCATAATCAAATCATCAACATAAATGACAAGTAGCATAATACCTTTCTCTATTTTTCTCACATAAAGTGAGAAATCTACCTTGGAAATCTGAAAGCCAATAGTGACAAGATACTGTCCTATCTTGTCAGACCATGCTCTAGGTGCTTGCTTCAAGCCATACAAAGCTTTCTTCAACCTGCAAACAAACTCAGGATGAACAGCATGCACATAACCTGGTGGCTGCTCCATATAGACCTCTTCTTGCAAATCACCATGCAAGAAGGCATTCTTTACATCCATCTGATGTAAAGACCATCCCTTTGATGCAGCCATAGCAATGACTGCTCTTACGGTTGCCATCCTTGCAACCGGACTGAATGTTTCTTCATAGTCAATGCCATATATTTGTGCATACCCCTTGACTACTAATCTTACCTTGTATCTATTCACAGAACCATTTGCATTGTGCTTCACCTTATAAACCCACTTACAGCCAATTGCACTTTTACCTTTAGGCAAAGGTACCAATTCCCATGTAGCATTTGCTTCCAAGGCATCCATTTCTTCATCCATGGCTTTCTCCCATTTTTCTTTTCCCATGGCTTGCTCAAAAGAAGTGGGTTCTGGTTCCTGTATCACTTTAACCATATATGCATAGTGAATGGCTGTAAATCCATCATATTTCAGCCTATCCACAGGATACCTAGCTCTCGTGGACCTGCGCAAAGTAGGTTCACTCCCAGGTGCTCTCAAAACATCCCTGGTCTTCCTTACTCCAGGTGTAACAATAGAAGGGATACCCAACTCATCATCAATGCTCTATTCTGAGCCACTGGATTCACCATCCACATAAGAGTGACCTGCATTCACATCAAACATGGGCTGATCTACCTTCTCTTTTCCTTTTCGTGATACCTGCATACCACTATCTGCATTGCTTTGAGAAGATTCTCCTGATCTCAATCTGCCTGTCCATGGCAAAGAATGTGAACCACTGCTAGAGGACGCTCCAGGTCCACTAATATTTTGTGACTGCTGCTGTGAATTCTGTGCAGCATTACCATTTTGTGCATCTACATCATCAATCACATTTACTGGTTTATACCAGCTACTCATCTCATCAAAAACAACATCTCTGCTCACTGTAAACTTACGACTAGAAGGGTTATAGCATCTATACCCTTTTTGCTGCAGAGAGTAACCAATAAAGATGCACTTCTCAGCTTTTGGATCCAACTTGGATCTCAACTCATCTGGCACATGTACATAGGCAATGCAACCAAAAATTTTCAAATGAGAAATATCTGGTTTCCTACCAGTATACCTCTCCTCTGGAGTCATTCCATGTATTGCTGCAGTGGAAGTCCTGTTCATTATGTAGACTGCTGTAGCAACTGCTTCAGCCCAATAAAAATCTGGCAGGTCTTTTTCATTGAGCATGGCACGAGATACCTCTCCAATATGCCTGTTTTTTCTTTCTGCAATTCCATTTTGTTGTGGGGTATGACTGCATGAATATTGCTGCTTTATGCCATGCTCCTGCAGGAACCTTGCAAACTCATTTGAGAGGTACTCTCCCCCTCCATCTGACCTTAGGCATTTTATCTGCAGGCATGTTTCTTTTTCAACCATAGCTTTAAGAGTTTTGAAATGCCCAAAAACTTCACTTTTCTTTTTCATAAAATACACCCAAACTTTTCTGCTATAGTCATCAATAAAAGTGACAAAATAATGACAGTCTCCAAGAGATGCAGCTTTAGTAGTCCACACATCAGAGTGGATTAATTCCAATGGCTTCTCACTCTCTTGAACATGTCTAGGAAATGGTTTCCTTGCCTGTTTTCCAAACTGACAGGCTTCACATACCTTATGCATTTCTGCAACCTTGAATTTAGGCAAACCTGCAACAATATTTTGGGCCCGCATTGATTTAAGTCATTGTACATTAACATGACCAATGCGTTTATGCCAGATATCAATATCTGCAACTACACCGGTCCCATGTGCAAACATTGCTGCACTCAATTCAGGCATGTCTGCATCCAACATAAACATTCTGCCCTTCTTCTTTCCTTTTGCTATCAAGCGACCTTTATTTTTCATATCCTCAACAAAGCATCCATGAGGATTAAATCTGACCTGCAAGCCCTGTTCAACCATTTGACCAACAGAAACTAGATTCTTGGTGATATTCGGGACATGAAATACATCGGACAGGTATTTCTTTTTCCCATCCTGCATAGACAAAGGAATTTTTCCAATCTGCACAATAGGATGTGCAGTATCATCACCAGTCTCCACAAATCCTGGTTTTTCCATTTTCCTTGCATCCTCCATCCATTCTGCATGACCTGTCATGTGGTTTGATGCACCTGAGTCAACATACCATACATCATTGCTTTCTTCTGCACTTGTCACAGAATTGTTCATGTGCTGCACCATAAACAAATGCTCATTTCTGTCATCACCCTGTCTGCTAGAAGATGCATAATTCCCTTGTTGCAGTTTTCCATTCATGATGTCATTCTGCTTTTTATAGCAATCTTTAGCCATATGACCCATTTTACCACAGTAGTAGCATTCAACATTGCTGTTTGCATTTTGGCCTCTTTGCCATCCACCACAACCTCTTTGGCTCCCCCTGCCTCTAGAGTTACCACGTCCTCCTCCATAGGACTGGTTTTCTTGAGTTTGCTGCATATTCTGATTTCTACCACGGCCTCCAAATCGGCCTCCTCTACCTCTGCCTCTACCTCTTCCAGCATTTGAGTAGAAGACAACTTCTTTCGAAGTTCCTCCTGAAGAAGATGCACCACCATTTCTCTGCTCCTCAGAAATTAGAAGAGCAATCAACTCCTCAAAATCATGAAATCTTTCACGAACTGAAATGGATGTTCGAAACTGTGCATAATCCTTTCATAGACCATTCAAGGTCACAGAAACTAAATCATCATCTTCCACTAGCGACCCAATAGAAGCAAGTGCATCTGCAATCTTCTTCACCTTCATGTGGTAGTCATTGATGCTCATATTTTCTCTTTGCACATTATGCAACTCTTGCTTGAGCTGCATTTTCCTGGCTTGCGTATTTGTGCTATACATTTTTGACAAAGTATCCCATGCCTCCTTTGGCGTACTTGCATCCTGAATATGCACAATCATAGAGTCTGAAATACTGATAGACAGCCAGTACATAACTTTCCTGGCTCTCTCATGCCATGCTTTGAATGCCTGCATTTGCTATTGATTGGAAACATCAGGAAGAACTGGTTCTTCTTCATTTCCTGCAACAAATTCCCAATATCCTTTTCCCATAAGGAAATTCGTCATTCTAAACTTCCATGCTTGGAAGTTGTTCTTGTCAAGCTTTTCAGTTACAATCTGTGAAAGAGAATCATATGCTATTACAGAACACTGCAAAAAATTCTGTCACTGTAAAAAACACAGTTTCACCCTCACAAGGGCAAATCTGCAAAACTGGCGAAAGTGGTATTTGACCACACAGTCACTTCCTAGTGACGATTTTGCATAAACAGGAACCAAGGATGATTCTGTAACTCCCAATGTCTCTGCACATAAGCATACGATGCAATTTCTGTGGTAACTTTTCACCGACCTGAGTGCGTGCAAAAAACTTCCGCCTCCAAAACAGGCCCCGAAATGGCCTCAAATCAAAAAAATAGGGTCGCCAAGGGCTAAAGCCCTATCCCGCAGTATATACTGCCCTCTTGCTTCACCGCGAAGGGCGTCTCAACCTGAGACAATGCACTCTTGCAATTTCCAGCTGTGCTACCTGCAGAGATCTGCTCCCAAAACAGAAAATGAAAGCAACACTGCTCCTCTTACCAGAACACCGCGAGCTTGGCTTGCTTTGTTGAGCTCCTTACCACGAACAAGGCTCTGATACCATGTCACGATTGTGGGAGAGAAGGAAGGAGTCTCACTTGTAGCTTTCTTGCTTGCACAATGGGGGAATACACACAGAGGTGGAGGCTGAAAACATTTTTCCTCTTCTTAGTTGTGTAAGCCAAAAGAACTCTAGTACAAAGAAATAGAAGAACCCTATATATGGGTCTCAAACCAAACTCAACTAACTAAGGTGGCATACTAACTGAGCCACGAACTAGAGTAGATAAGGATAGCTAACATGTAGCTATTATTCATGGGCAGTGTACCAACCGCGTCTGCAACTGACAAGTCGGTGACATAAATACACAACGGTCACCCTGGCGTATCACGAGTGGAGCTCGATATCTCAACATAGGGCCCCTAAGGCATCTGGA
Source organism: Lygodium microphyllum (assembly GCF_053477565.2). NCBI lineage: Eukaryota > Viridiplantae > Streptophyta > Polypodiopsida > Schizaeales > Lygodiaceae > Lygodium > Lygodium microphyllum. Next base: position 76,233,156 of record NC_141142.1, on the reverse strand, counting down.
GTGTGCACATCAAATTTTTCCAGGATCAGGCCCCCAGAGTTGCCCTGGCTAGAGGCTTGCGTCTGGGGGCCTGAATATGTGTGTAGCTCTGGGGGCCCGATCCCAGCAAAATTTGATGTGCACACTCCCGAGGCCTACATACAGATTCAGGCCCCTAGATGTGAGTCTCCAGCAAATTTTACTGGGATCAGGCCCCCAAAGCTGCCATGGCCGAAGGCTCACATCTAGGGGCCTGAATCTGCCCCCAAAGCTGCCCTAGCTTGAGGCTCGCGTCTGGGGGCCTGATATGGACAGCTAGGGCAGCTTTGAGGACCCGATCTTGGTAAAATTTGATGTGCATACTCCCGATGCCCTAGAGGCCCTACTGGTAAATTTTGATGCAAATTCGATAACATTAATCCGATAACATTACCTTCTTTGCATCATCTATCTGTTGTTGTAATGGAGCATCCAAGTTTACTCCTACAGCTGGCCACCCTCGTCTCTCTCTTGGGAAGGTACTACGTAGTTGAGTCGAGGTCCAAAAATGCTTCCTTGCAACCGCTCGAACTCCTCATGTGAGATCTCATACTGTGGCGCCGCATTCTCAATTTGCTCTTGGATGCTCACAATGGCAGAGATGTCATCAACATGCATGCCATCATATCGAGCCACATCATCAACATGTGCTAGCGCATCTTGTATATCAAAATCTATAAAATCATCAGGTGCATCACACACCATGATACAATATAGCTCTTCTTCCCTTAGCTCAAAAATTTCTAGTACATCCTGCATAAGTAAATATTCCACCCCCTCGATGATGATAGCATGGAGAGAAGCGAGGGGTGGCTCATCGCTTGTCGGCATCTCAACAGGGCAAGGAGGTGGGTGTACAATGGCTAAGATTTGTGCTACCTCTACTCTCGGATCGAGTGTGATCTCTTTAGGATCCCTGTCGAAATACTCTAGATGTGGCCAAGAGGGTGTGTCAATGTCTTCCTCACTATCCTCTTGCACCTCAGTGCACAAAACATATATGGCAAATGCTGCATCGCGCTCGATGAGATCCATTGTGGCATGGTCCTGGGATGAGATGGGCATTGCTTTGGCATGGAGATACTGTCCCACATGCACGAGGGCTCAATTTATTACCTTTGCATGGCTTGATCTAGCACGTAAACTATATAGGAAATCTATGGGGACCCATCTAAGAGCAGAGTTTGGAATAGAGCAGGTGAGAGGGTTTGCCGCATCACAAAACGATGCTAGTATATTAGAGCTAGGGTCTACGACGGAAATCGAGCTCTCTAGACTCAAGGTCGCGCAAAACCTAGGGTATATCTGGTCTCCTATGTGTGCGTACCATGTGGAGCTAATCCATGTGGCAAAGGTGGGAGTGGTAGCCATGGCACACAAAGAGAGAAGGGAGGAGAGAACAAGTGTAGGGAAGTAGAGAATGAAAGTGAAAATGAGTTTGGAGTTATAGCTTTTATGTATCTAGGGTTTTAAATAAATATTATTTTTTAACACTAAAGTTTCAAATTAAAATTCTTACCTTAGTTTCTTTATTTCAATACTTTAAAGTAACCGTTAAAATTACTCATGCAAAGAAATGCTTCGTTCTACACTATTATATCCTCAAATATACTTGGATCGCTGAGTATATGCAAGTCCAGCTTACAGAAAATATAGAAATTTTTTAAGAAAATGAATCTGAAAGACCTTCAAAATCCCTTGGATCCAATTTAATATTTAATTTTAAGAAATAAGTAGAAGAGATGAGCTATAATATATCATTATGCAAAGACAATATTGGATAGATTATGGAACTCTAGCCTGCAATTTAATTATGATTTTAACCAGCACGATTGACTAATTACAGTATGTATTATCGCACGCTTGGATCATAGTAAACTAAGATTATCTAAATTGAAAGTATTCAGAAGTTTAAAAAAAGTTTATATTCGTTCTTTATATAAAAAATTTTACAAGGATTCCACTATATCAAGGATATGTGGAGAAACACATTGTTTACATGTCATGGATTGCTCACTACGAATCCTTACCTTTCTATTATCTAACGTGAAATAGAAGTTGCAGAGGGGCTCATTGGACATTGATTGGATTTCTTGTCTCAGAAAAGAAATGGGCCAATGGCTCTCTACACTAACCACAAAAGGATTATGACCATTCCACAAGATAACCACATCTATGAGAGCTGTATGCGTCTCATCTCGGGTATCTTGATCCAAGCTGATCCACTCCCCTCGCAAAAGCCATCTTCTATATCGAAAGCGAATGCACAGAGTTTGTCTAGAGATGAAATACGTGTAATAAAAACAAAAATAATGGTAAGTAAATGTAAATAACACAACAATTCATCTAAGCAAGACCTATGTCAAATCAAGGCATTCAAAGTAGTAAAAAAGATTTACCTGAATGTGAGATCAGATTGGTTGACCCTGCATTCAATCCTCTCATCAAAATGTGTTATTTTGACTTTCCAAGACTCACCCAATAGCTGACTCATCCATTCCTTGGATGGACACTTGCATTGATAAGTAATCTTTGTTTTCTTCAAAACATCACATGAACCAAACAAATGTGCAAACAATGAGAATGGAATAAACCAACTAAGATGCACATCTTTGGAGCCTGTGGTGGGTTTCATAGCACTATTGATGTCAGATTTTATCTTGGACTCACATGCTCCTGACAACTCCAAGCTACCAATCAACCATTCACCACTAGATAGTGGCTGCAATGGGACATGCTGCAATCTCTGGCTTTCTACTACATACAATGATTTATAAAAAAAGATATTTTGAGTTGCAAGTTGACTTGCAAAGTTATTATCATAGATCAAAGAACCTATGTCTTCATGCCAAACATGTATCTTACCGCTCAAACATTCCACATTCTGCCATTCATGCAAAGTTGATGGATATAGAGCTATCAGTAAAACAAGATTGAATTAGAACACTGCAAAGATTTTTAAAAACAGCACTGATGCAAAAGAATAAACAATGATAAATTTTAAAAAGTTACTATTTTGTTTATAATTTGCCATGTAGTTCTTGTCGTGTACATAGATTTGTTTGTGCGTATAAACATGTTGGATTAACACTTCTGTTTACTGTACTTGTTCCATTGAACACTTTTCTGAACTCTAAAATTCTACCTTTCCAATGTTTGCTAGGGTTTGCAACATCCTTACACTTGACCTTGAAACTCCCTCAAGTACTTGGGTGCATCAAAATCCAATCCAACTTATAGTACTTATCACAAATCCAATTACTGACACTATCTTTCCTATTGAAAACCTCCACTGCAAGTATGTTACTGATGTTTTTCCTTCGTGAAGACATCTATAGTAACCAAATACAAAAGTTACCTATCAACGTGTGTATAATTTGCAAATGTTCTCTCCAAATCAAATGAAATTTAAATGGAGCAATTTAAAAAAAACATTGTACATGCAATTCTTTTTACAAAGAAGCCAAGAGATGCTGAACAAGAAGTTGACTTATAACAAGACCATTGTACCTTCAGTGACAAATTCCCAGAGTACAAAAACAAAAGAAATATCGAGTCAAAGCATACATATAACTTACATAGGCTTTGTCCAAATGAGTTGAAAATTAACCATGGAGCAATAGGAAAAAGTGGCAATATACCTGTGGCTCTCTTTGCAAAGAAGCCCAAAGATGTTGAAGAAGTTGAGTTTTTGAAAAATCGTTTTTCTCCACCATCTGGGAGTAAAAAAACAAATGAAAACTCAATATGCATATATCTTGCATACATTTTGTCCAAACGAGATAAAATTCAACCATGGAGCAGCAAAAAAACAAAACATATTTGTAACTTTGTTTACAAAGAAACCGTAAGATATTGAAGAAGAAGTTGAGTGTTCAAAAGATCAATGTTCTTGACTGTAAGAGACTCCTAGAGTACCAAAACAAAAGAAATTACATGTTAGAGAATGCACATAACTTGCTCAGGTTTTGTCCAAATTAGATAAAACTTACCATAGAACATCCATGGAAGAGAACAATATAGCTGTAAAGTTTTGTGAAGAAAATCTTAGGGCTTTGGTAGAACAAGCTCTACTCTCATAAAACGTGTGAAACTCACTTTGCGTTTGTGTAGAGGAAATGAAATTTCACAAGGTTATAGATAGGGCAAGCAACAATGAGACCGTAAGATTTTGTTAGGAAAGAAGAAGCGGGGAAAGAGATATGATAAATTTGAAATCTGCCTAAGAAAGAGGGGGAAACTTAAAAGGGGAGAAATGAAAAGTCAAACATAAAAAATTAAGAAAATGAAAATTCAAGTCACAAACTTCCAGGAAGTGTCAACATTGTATTCCCCACATTTCCCCTTATTTTATTGCTGAGGGAAGATTTGGGCCAAGATATGGCTAGAAGATTCATGTTACATGAATCTAGAATCCCAGCTCTCTCATTGGTTAGGCCTATACATCTTTATTTACTCCTTAATGGGCAAAAAAGAGAGTCCATATTTCTCCTAATGGGAGGAAACTTTCTTTGTATTGGAAGTTATGCTCAATGATGGACAAAGGAATGTTTTAAAAGCTATAATAAATGCTATTGATGATGGTTCGAATGAAATATTCTTTTTAGATAGTCCAAGTGGTTCAGGGAAAAACCTCTCTCTATAGATTTCTAGCAAAGTTATGTTGCTAGAGTGTATACTATCAAAGGCTTTAATCATGGGGGTTATGATGAGAAGGGTACAAAGATTTAAGACCAAAAAGAATAAGGAGAGGAACATAATCAAGTTCAAACACAGAACATCACGATAGGAACCCTTAGAAAATCATTTGATTCAATCTTTGTATGACACAATTTGTTGGATACAACCACTACATGCACTCAAGTATAAGCATATAACCCAAGCTTTGAGACTTTGACTCAAAGAGCACCCTGTTCACTAACATAACCTTGCATTACATAGGCTTACTTAAATTATTTGGCTCCAAAACTATGCATAAATTGTCAAACAATGTCATATATAGCACCCCTATCAATCAGGCATATTGCCAAGCTTTGACATACATTAGATCTTACTAAAACCCTATATGGGGACCAAATTATGCTTCAGCCCTATTATGATAGTTTTAGTATAGCAAAGAAATAGCATCCCTACATCTTCATAAAACCATGTACTCTTATTCTAATAGTGTTTCATAATTTCTAGAGCACCAAATACATGAAGTAGATGCCTTTAAAGGCCCTGAAACACCCTAAGAAAGCTTTATTATAGTAAGCATCCTATTGGTTACTATTATTACAGTAGTAGAAATGCAAGCCTTTGCTCCCCCAATCCTTCAAAAAGCCATGGATTGTTATTCTAATAATGATCTGATAGAAGTAGAACATCATATTATACATAAAGGAGATGCCCTGGAAGACTTAGAATCACCCTGTGAATACCTTATCATAGCAGATACCCTAATGGTTATTGTTATTACAATAGCATGTACTATCCAAGATCCAACTTCTAAGGATCAAGCAACTCCCAAGATGTCATTGGGTCCACTCCCATTGAGTATCTTGTCTCTGCTTTCTCATGAGCTATGGAGGCGTCTCCAAGAGCTCCAAAATTCAATTACTTTTTTTTTTGCTCTTTCCCTTGTTTTTGTTTTTCCAAAATTTTCTCTTTTTCTAGCCTCATGTTCCCCTCCCTAAAGTTATGGCATGAGAAGCCATAAAACAAGTCAGTTACTTCATTAACTTAGGCCATATGCACAAAACTTCCTCTTCCTAACTTGTGTGACTCAACTCAAACATTCCACCTAATCTTGACCTTAGCATGCTCACCACCTATATTTTCATCCATTGGTAAGTAACTGTAACGAGGGGATAACCGACAAAACCTACTTTTACTATCCTGCATGTAAACCATGGAAGAATTTAATATACAACTTGTCAAATGCTTTCACAATATACCAATGAATCCTCTAATATCTTCCCCCTACAAACTTGCACATGCTCCAAAGTCTCAATGATTTTCATATTCAAAACCTTCACTATCCATCAAAATGTCCTCTTCTTCCTCGTCTTCCACATTGTCATGTGTAATACTTGTATCTAGCTCATGTAGCTTGCATGTAGCAGACTCTCGCCTCTTAAAGAGCTTGATCCACTTCCTGACTATAGGAATATTCAATGCTATAGTATCCAATTCATTGAGTCAATAGGTAGCATTGTCATTTACCATCCAATTCCTATTTCATCACATAGGGACCAAACCAGTGTAACGTGCCTGCCTATCGGCTGTCCAAGCATGTTTTAGCGGTCCATCAAGAAATGAATCTAAGCATCGCCGCCCAGTACTCCCATGGAATGTTTCGGGGTTTGTCACCTAGGGTTTCCCAAGCCCGCCTTGCAACAGAACATTCACGGCCGCGAACCCACTAGGATCGACCTGAAATCTCGGTTTCTAGGGATCAAGGTCTCCTGACAGCATTCTAGTGTCGGGCTTTGGACATTCTACTTTACACAGAGATACCCAATCCGAAGCAAGTCCATACTGCACTTGGTTCAAAGAGAATGGGAAACAAGAGGGATGCACCACTCAACCTCTCTGCCTATAGGGCATTGTCCCATTTCGGTCCCCTAAAGTGACATGAATCGGATTCTAACCTAGCAATGCCTAAGGTCAAACGATGGTAAAACCTTGTGAGAAGCCTCATAGTTCTCTAGGACCACCCTGCCGTAGGACGGACCCATCAAGAGTTCCGCCCACCCACTTCCCTTGATAGCTTTAGTTTTCTAATTAGTTCCTATCACATTTATGTGTGACATTCAAAATCAGCTTCCTTAATTAGGTCTTTTAGGGAACGAGGTTTGTTTACTTAATTTATGACACAAACAGGAATACAAAGCAAGTAGTCCTTTTGACAAAAAAGTTCCTTAACTTATCTTCAAGTTAATCTTTGTCTCCCCTGCCCATACAGGAGAAATTATATATATTCCCTTCTGTCCAACAAAAGTATCTGGTCCAAATAACATGGCACCATAAATTCCATCCATTATCTAGAATAGGATCTTCTAACGCCCTAGACATTGGGCTCACGTCAGTCTACAACTCCATTCCAAACTAGGCAAGGGGTGTCCAAAGCTCCACTAACCCCAAGTGACCTAAGAGTGAGACACACTTTTCGTGGTTGGCCTTTTCACCACTCAACCTTCCATCCATGAATCGAGTAGTGCCCTCTCGGGTTGAAACGAGACATGACCTTGGAGATGATCCACCCGTGCAAAATATCCTTCCTTAATTAATCCAATTAAGAATCAAGCACAATCAAGGCAATCAACCTAATATTATCTTCCAAGAAAAAATTACTTTATTTTCCCATGGCAAATTGTCATCACTAAACCCTCCATGGATTTACCATCAAGCACAAGCACTTGGAATAATCATCCAAATCACATCCCAACAATTAGTTTAATGCAAAAAGCATTCAAGTCAATGTTAGATCAATCAGCAAAACAATGACATCCTTTTTCAACATTTCAAGAATAGTCGTGATAACCTTTCCATCACACATTTGCTCTCCCCTTTAGGATTAGGAGTGGTTCCATGTAGAATTTACTTAACACACCCTTCTTTCGACTAAGGCATATGTTAAGGTTTCAAACATTGTACAAGACATAAGTTCTATTAATCATTTACATTGATTGATAACCTAGCCTTCTTCTGAACAAGTACAAGAGCATCGTCTTTCCTTTGCCTCGAGTTTTCATAACCCCTTGAGTACTCTACTTGCCTTTCAGGCTCGGTGTCATGCCGCTACGTGCACATCATGTGAAAAACTCTAGAGTGCGACTTCCTTATAGATTTAGAGAGCCAATGCCACTTTAGGCATTAGTGTTAGTGTCCATGGTTCAAAAATATTAGATTTTTGGACAAGTTTTAACCAATTTTTTATATTTCAGATATTATCTCTTGTAAAAATCCATAAAACTGTAGAAAACTTCTAGATTAGGATAACATGCAAAAGAAAGCATGTAGCTTTCAGCTATTTTGAGAGGATTTTATGTAAAAAGAAAGATTAGCGAAATCGCAGATCGCCGTTTTCCAGCAGTGACCAACACTCTGAAGTGGCAGATGAAGAGGGAGTGATCTAGCAAAATTATGGCCAGGTGTGTTGCTATTTTACCCCCCTTTCGAAGCCAATTGAAGCATCAGATTGGCGATTCAAGCAGCATAGAGGAAGGTATTATTTTATACACGTTTTTATCTACAAGAGTTTTATCTTTTCATAATGCAAGAATAAACTAACAAGCTTCATCTCTGTCAGTATTCTTCTACATTTTCTATTTCTTTTTGTGAGTATTCTTCTACATCTTCTATTTCTTCGAACCCCTTCTCTTTCATCTACTCCTCTCCCTAAATCTCCCTTCACCCTGTTGTCTCTTACCCCCATGGTAGACTTTCGACACCAAATGCACTGATACCGTGTTAGGGGAAGTTTATGCTATCATCAGAGGTGAATTCTGGAAGATATTTGGGCTGATTTGGGGATGATATCTTCAAGCATATTCAGAGAATTAGCTACATCAGTGTTCTTTTAATTCATTTCTTACTCTACAAAAGGCATCTTGTAAAAATATGCAAGTATTATGTCCCCCTATGGCAGGGCAATGTTTGTAGATCATTCATAGATGCTTTGAGTTGAATTAAGAGGAGCTTTTTCTCTTATTTCTTGGGTATGGTAACTTATCCTTATCAAGAACTCAATTTGAAGCTCTCTTGAAGCAAGTCTCTTTGCCCTACAAGCCTTGTAATTGACTCATAAGCTTTTGTCCCTAACAGTCTACATTGAATGTAATCATGCAAAGTTGATTCATATGCTATGGCATCATGTATGAATGATGGGATGCATAGTTGTTTATGATACATGACAGCATATTGTACTTGATTTTATAATTTGTGATTGCTCTTACAGTCAAGAAAACAGTTAGAACTTATGAGATAATACTCTTGTGATCTTTGCTAAGAACATGTAGTTGGAAGCTCTATTAACATCTTCAAGAACTTGCCTTGAAACCTTCAACCCTTCTCTTATCTCTACCATCTCCAGAGTCTAAGCTCTTGAACCCCCATATATTTTTCTCTCTCAAACCCCTATGATTGACCATAAAGTACCTCTTGAACCTTTAAACATTCATTGTAATCTACTTATCTTTTGAAGACACATCTCTATCTATCTTGTCTAGTTTTCTTGCAAACCCCTATGGTGACCGTCAACCCTACGCGCTGCGACACCAAAGTTGTTTGTATATATTCCAATCCTCGAAATGGATCGGTAAACATAGTTGCTATCGGATGGATCTCAAGGCATCATAGCTATAATCCTAATGATTGTTATTTGCACTAGCTACGCATAACTTCAAGATCCCAATGAACTTATAGCTCGTGATATTAGCAAAATTTTAATGCAAGATCAATTTGTGTACCATCAATGTATTTTTCACGCATGCACTTCACAAACTCCATCTTTCAAATACTTGAGATGAAATTTATCCCTTTCAGTGTTCCTTTCTCGTGCGACATAATGTGGATCTAATGCATCTCATGCGGGAATTCAAGCAAACATTCGTCAAATTGGAAATATGTTACTTACGATCGGTGTCGCAGCTGGATAGGCGGTGATGTCCTTGGCCGAGGTTTCGTTGCTTGTTGAGGGATTGCCATCCGAGCATGTCAATTTCCACTTGGGGGCCATTCTCGAACTTTGTCTCCCTTAGATGCAAGTCGCATAAGGCTTTTGCACCTTGTGCTCGATTAGTGGGGCCAATTGGGGAGTGTAATGAACTTGCAATTGAAGGTTAAACTTGCCAAAACGGGGTATGGGTTCATGGCAATGGGGAGAGAAAAATGCGTGTGGCCACCCTCTTCGGAGGGAAAAGAGAAGGAGATCCTTCTTAAGGGTTCTCTCTCTCTCTCTCTCTGTCTCTCTCTCTCTGTCTCTCTCTCTTTCTCTCTCCCCCCTCTCTCTCTCACCCTCTCTCTTTCAGCAACAGCAAAAGGGGCAAGGAGGTGGTATCCTTTTTCACTTGGGGGTGGGGGATTTTATAAGGGTAAGGGGGTATTAATTGGGGGGAACACCATATTGGGGAATATGGGAAATTTCCATAAGTTTGGGACATGTGGTCAAATCTTTGGATTTGTCATAACTTGAACACTATAACTTCAAATCGAGCACTCTATAGCTCAATAGATTCTATTTTTCAAGCACTTTCCAATGATAGGTTACATCATATGGTTTTGAGAAACTTATGGGCACGTTATTCGGGTGTCACTTTTTTAATATTCAAAAAATGAGAATTGGGAGATTCTCAAATCTTTACTATAGTCTTTGTCATGGTCCTTGCCTAGTGTGTATGAGAATAATGGCTACTAGAAATTAAACAAACGTCATCATCATCATGTGTTTGGTATTGTACAACCTGTCTTTACACATTGCTATATAGGGCATTCTCAACCAATATATTCTTTTTTTCACCCATAATCAGTCCATTTGCAACTTCAACTTGCTTGCAAACAACAATGGGGTTGTTAGTAGACTCTACATGAATTCCTTGTGAATCCAAATTCTCATCAACATGTAACAAAGCTTGTGTGGTTTTGCCAATAAACCATATTTTTCTCTTAATGATGTTTATTATTTCATCATGAATTTCATGCTTGGCAATTCAAATAACTTCACTAAGTGTAAACTCAACCCTACAGTTTCAAATTTTCTCCTTAAGGAATTCCTTTATGTCTGGCAGTTTCTATGTCAGACTACAGTTTATAGCTAGGCTGCTTGCCTTTCTTTTTCTCATCTTATCTCTTTTCCTACACTATATCTTCCATGACATGCTCAGGATTGACTTTTTCAACAACCTTCTTCTCTGATTTACTTCACTCCATTCATTTTGAAGTACTTGCAACTTGATCATCTCTTTTCCTCTTTTTCTCAACAACAACGTCAATATTCTACACATTAGCTAAGTATGCATATGCTCTAAAGGATTCCACTAGAGCATCCCAACTTGTTCTACTCCATATGTTTTGCCCAATGCATGATAGATCAGCCATATATGTGTTTCCCTTTTCTACAAAATCCAAAGCTGATGACCATACATCATATTTTAGAACAACAACCCTGACATGGATTTTCTCTATTTGTAAGCAAAAAGTAGAGGCATGGATTGTTGAAATTGCATTCTTGACAACTAAATCTTTCACCAATTTCCACATACCTCCCTTTTCAAAATTCAAGGCAAGAGGCTATCCATTTCTTGTGCATGAATTTTATTATTTTTCTAGTAAATTACCTTATGATCCAAAGCTTCATGATATGACTCATAGTCTAATTGCTCATGCTGTGTATGTGGTGTGAGCTATCACACCACATACACGTCTGACAAAGCCCTTCTTAGATGGCTTACAACTTGTTGAACAATTGGATTTTTCAAGCTTTGCATACTTAAGATGCAAGTCATGTGAGGATTTTATCTCCTCAATAACATCATCTTTAGATGAAGCAACAGGAAGCACATCCAACAACTACCTCAAAATAGGCTCTATCTTAGTAATAGGATCAACCCTGATAACAAGCTCAGTCTGCAAATGACTAGCACTAGTACATATGTATTTGGCAAGTCTTTTCTTTTTTGCCTATTGACAAACTTTGTCACTGCGGCTTGTACATCAAACCAATTAGTTTTCAGCCCTTGCATTGTAGTATCATCTTTCAAAAGCTTTTCTAACTCACCCTACAATGGTGGGTTTGGTGCCCGTAAGAATAAGATAATCTTTTTTGTTTCCAAAGTTAACTGCTCAACAGCATCCAACTGATCATATCACTTCTCAAACTCCCTCAACAACTCAAGAGCAATATGCCCCTTTGCAAGCATTGTAGCCCATTTCAGAAAAGTCATCTTTATAACCTTGTTGTATCCTCAATAAAATATTTGTCCTTTAAGGATCGCTTAAAAGAAGCCTCAGAATGTCCATGGCTTGCATAAATTGCATTTATTCGTGTGTGAATTTTAGGAACCACAATCTTATAAAAATACTACTGCATCTTGTGTGTAGGTACATTTACCCATTCCAATCTCTCCGCATAAACCTTCAAATACTAAGAAACATTCCTACCATCAAATTTCTACAACTTCATAACCACACTTTACAAAGCCTTAATCATTTCCTTTTGCCTCTTATGCATGCCATAAGCCTAGACAAACTCTCTAAATCCTAAATAGAGAGTTTCATTAGCATGGTCTCCCATTCTGCAATGTTCCGACGGCCTTCATAGTGGGTTCACCAATGTCGAAGTGTATCCTGTCAAAGGCCTTAACTGTGGGGATAATGATGAGAAGAGTACATATATTTAAGATCAGAAAGAATAAGAAAAGAGAGAAACAGTTTCAAGTTCAAACACAAAACATCAAGAGAGGAACTGTTAAAAAATCATTTTGTTCCATCTTTGTATGACAAAGTTTGTTAGATACAATCACTGCATGCACTCAAGTACAAGCACATAACCCAAGCTCTAAACCTTTAACTCAAAGAGCACCCTATTTAATGACATAGCCTTGCATTACATAGGCTTACTCAAATGACTTTGGCTCCAAAACTATGTATAAACTATCAAACAATATTATATATGGCACTCCCTATCAATCGGGCAAGCTTCATCATACATTAAATCTTTCTAAAACTGTGTATGGGGATCGAAGTAGTGATTCAACTGTGTTCTGATAGTTTTATTACAACAAAGAAAAAGAATCCCTATGGTATCCAAAATCTTCATAAAACCATATGCTCTTATTTTAAGAGCATTCTATCATCTCCGGTAGTAGATGCATGAAGGAGATGCCTCTAAAGGCTCTGAAACACCTTGAGACACCTTTATTATGGTAGATACCTTGTTGGTTACTATTATTATAGTAGTGAAAACTTCTAGGAATCAAGCAGTCCTAAGATGTCATTAGGTCCAATCCCATTGAATTTCTCTCTAGGTCATTGTGAGGCTAAGATAATAACACGAACTAATGTGCAGGAGAGAGTATTCATCCCAAGAATAACTTTTATCCCAATTGCATTACAACTCCCTTTCTCTACGAAACATATGCAATTTTCCATCCATTTAGTATTTGCAAATGACAATTAATAAATCTTAATGATAGACACTATCATATTTGGGGTTACAACTAAAGACACATGTCTTTACTCATGGGCAACTTTATGTTGCATTCTCTCGAGTAAAATGATCACATGGATTGAAGGTCTTGCTCAGGGAGAGAAAGAGGATATGGTAAATACCATCATCAACATTATATATAAGGAAGTTTTACAAAGACTATTATAATCTCTCATTTCCTACTTTGACAGTTTGTCAATATTTTTGTGCAAGTGTGAAGTCTTTTATTGCTTGGTTGAGGAATGTATTGCTTATCTTCTTAAAAATATATTCATTTAATTTCTCTTGAGTAAAAACACCACTTGGATTGAAACTCTTGCCAAAATCTCTCATTTCCTTCTTTAACATTTTATCAATATTTTATGGAAGTGTAAAGTCTTTCATTGCCTACTTAAAGTCATTAGTTCTTATCTTCTTAAAAACATGGTAATATATCGTTTCAATTTTCGCTTCATTGAAATTAGTTTTATGGTTTAATGTTAATTATTCTTAGATTAATCCTTGATAATATTTTTGGTAGATTTCTTAGTGAGTTCCTTTTAGCTTTTGCTTTAGATGGCTATCCTGCCATGCTGCTGAATACCCAAAAAATTTGCAAGAGATGTTGCTTGCGAGAAATGTCTTTGCTGAAAGCCAAGCTTAATGATTGGTTGTCAATCTTGGGTACGGAGCGCTCCTTGCAGGAGTCCTTGCAGGAGCGATGTTTGCCGTACTGTATAGGAGGCCCTCATCATAGCAGAGATGCCGACGATACAATCTAATCCAATGAGCAGGCCCTCGATGAAGGTGCCCGCCCACGCCCATAATGTTGCGCGGGGGGGAAGGGGGGGCCCCTCTCAAACCGCGTGCTTCTCTCTCTCTTACGCAATGAAGAGGAGGACACGGAGAGCGAGCTAGAGGAGGTGGGGGGGGGGACGAGACAGTCTCCTTGTGTGGTGGTGGTCGTTAGGCGTCGGAGGTCTCTCTCTGTTTCCCCTCTTCTCTCTGCGAACGTGCTTCCCTGCGGAGCATCATGGGCGAGCAGCTAACCGAGGATCAGGTCTCTGAGTTCAAAGAAGCCTTTAGCCTGTTCGACAGAGATGGAGACGGTATCCTCCCCCCTCCTCTCTCTCTCTCTCTCCCTCTCTCTCTCTCTGTCTCTGTCTGCTAGTTTCATGCCTTCCTTCATGGTTAGTTTGGGACTCCTGCTCTCAAAACGTTCGCTTTAGTGAGAAGCTCATTGGATCTGATGCTATGAGCCACGAATCTTACTCCTATTCTTGCTTTGGTTCCCTTAATTGAGCTGAGATAGCTGTAAATTCCTTCTTGTTTGCATATTTTCTTGTGCTATTTGTAGAGTTAATTGGATCTGTTTGAACATCAAGCGGAACTCTGATTTGATCAGGATATCGCTACATGTTATCTCGAAACTGAGACACACTATGTCAAGGAGCTAGTACGAGCTCCTGGCTGAATGAGGAAAAATGATTGCTTACAAAAGGGATTTTAATGTTGATAGGGGTGCTTCTACTGTTGATGAAAGGGGCAAATGGGTTGCTGACATCTCACCTGCATGCCACAGAGATAGTTTCATCGTTGTGGCTTGTCACAGCGGGTCAAGTGCTTTATACTGGATTTGATGTGCTGGGTTCTACGACTGTGAAGGGCTCTTACAGCCTGGATCTGTATTGAATATGTGCCACCACTGTATGTGAACGGAGGTCACTTTATCTGCTTGAAATTGTGGCGAACAGTGGCCTCTCCCCACTAACACTGGTTGCTGCCATGCTTTTGTCCTTCCTCACACTGTTAGTCTTATCACTCCTTTCAGGACTTTGAATGATTTAGTGTCATGGCACATGTGCTGTTTTGTATGAAGCTTCTTTGGCATATTTCATTGAGTAAACATTGATACTCCACTCACTGGTTTCAGAATATGATAGAAATTGCTTGCTGTCAAATGTCTCCATTTTTGTAGTATGCTCGACTTGTTACCCATGTTTGCTGAATCTTTACCTGTATTCACAAATGTGAATTCTTGGGGAGGAATATGTGCTCATATTTATCAGTTCTAACTGCATGTCAGGTTGCATCACTACGAAGGAGCTTGGTACTGTCATGCGCTCCTTGGGGCAGAACCCTACTGAAGCTGAGCTTCAGGACATGATCAATGAAGTAGATGCAGATGGTAATGGCACCATAGATTTTCCTGAGTTCATTAACCTTATGGCGCGTAAAATGAAAGATACAGACTCAGAGGAAGAGCTCAAGGAAGCCTTTCGAGTTTTTGACAAGGATCAAAATGGCTTTATATCTGCTGCCGAGTTGCGCCATGTGATGACCAACCTTGGGGAGAAATTGACAGACGATGAAGTGGATGAAATGATCAAAGAGGCCGATGTAGATGGGGATGGGCAGATTAATTATGAGGAGTTTGTAAAGATGATGATGGGCAAATGAGGCACCTAACTGTGGGTAGGGCCTGTCCCATTAGACATGCGGTCCTCTTTGTCTGTACAGTAGAGATAATGGTGACTCATGGCATGACAGACATGAAGTCTTATCCCATTTCCATGTTATTGGAGTTAATGTGTCCCTGTAAGCGATCTTGATTCACATAGGCCAGCCTCATTTGCGATTCTCATTGCTTGCTGTTCAGTGGTGATGTACACTATTGATCGAATAGTTAGTTTATGTAACACATCTTGGTCTTTGATACCAAGATGCTTATCTTTTGAGGTACGTGTTTCACGATGAACTTAATGGTTTGAGTATGTCTGCTCACACCAACTTTTAATAGTTTTTTTGTGCGATTAGGAAATGAACTCTGGTTACTGATTTGCATGCAAGATTTTAAGTAAATAAACAGCTCTCTCTCTCTCTCTCTCTCTCTCTCTGTGCTTGCATTTGCATGCCTGCATTTGGCCATATGTCTGTCTCTGTGTATGAATATTTGTCTCATGTTATGTGTTGATAGATTTTAGATCTGGATTTTTTGGGGATCCCTTGAAAGCTGGTGCTTCTGAACTGTTCTATTGGTACTGGCAAAATTGTGTAAGATGTCTTTTCCTCCGAAAAAATCGCAAAATCCAAAGACATCAGCTTTAATCAGACTAAGGGTTAGAGTCATGTCTAAAGATCAGACTAAAGGTTAGAGTTATGCCTAAGCTTAGAGCTATGTCTAAAGCTTAGAGTCATGTCTAAAGAAAGCTTGGGTTGTTAGACCTGCTGTGTATTTGTGTTCCATCCAAAATTTTAATGACTCTGCAAACATCATTGGCCTACTCTGCTGCCACAGCATCCAGACAAGTATGTCTGGATTTTTCATTTATAGATTCTAGAATTGAGATTGATTATTGCTGTCAAGACTCCCTTAACTGATGCGTAGGTGATAGCCATGACCTAACCCCCCATGCTAGAATACACACAATCTAGTTTGGTATATTTCCATCCCTGAAAGTCAAGGCCTCTTTCTGTGGATTATTCGATTTTGAAGAACCTTGTATGTGCCATTTTGGAAAATGTCCCTTTTTTCAACATTTTCTTGGATTTCAATTTCGTCTTGTGTAATTTAACCATCACTGCTACAGATCTTTGTGTTCATTCTGGCTGCTGTCTTATCCATGCACTGGCTGATAATTCTTTGTACCACTTGAGGGTGCCGCATGCCATTCAGCTGTAACGTGACTGGGCCCCTTACCCTAGAGGCTTTACTATAGTCTGGAAGAACTCAAATACATATTGGGTCTCTTGTTGCATTGACCGAGTTCAATGTGGATATTATAAGGCTTTCTCTTGGACTCACTCAATCCAAGCTCAATGAACTCAAATCATGCGGGGATAATGGATTCCTGTAGGTCCTCTAATTTGTCAATAGGTCTTGTTCTTCCTTGAGGCTGATATGATCGCATCAGTATTCTTGGAAGCTTGTGAGTGGTCTTGATGCAAATGGGTTTTTCTACCTCAGATTATCGTGGAAGTTGGATCATTCTCATCAATATCCTATTAGTGAATGTCAATGCCTTTTGGTCCTTGTTAGAGAAGGATCATACTCGTAAGGAGTGATATTCAATGTTAATACTAGAATCTTATATGTGCCATTTTGGAAAATGCCTCTTTGTTTAGTGTGTTCTTGGATCTCAGTTTCATCTTGTGTAATTTAGCCATTAATGTTACAGAGATTTGTCTACATTTCAGCTAGTGTTTCATCCATACACTGCTTGATAATACTTCATATCACTTGGAGGGTGCAGTATGCCATTCATCTGCAACATAATTGGGGCCATTATCCTGAAGGTTTTACTATAGCTTGGACAAACTCAAATACATATTGGGTCCCTTGTGTTGGACTGAGTTTGATGGGATATTATAAGCTCTCTCTCAGACTTAATCCAAGTTCAATGAACTCAAATCGTGTAGGCATAATGGATTCATTGCAGGTTCTCTAATTTGTTTGCTCTCAGGTGAGTCCACTAGTGTCCATGTGCCTTGTTGCTCCAAGGCATCCATCTCCTCATTCATAGCATCTTCCCATTGAGGATTCTCTATTGCATCAAACCTCTTAGACTCTCTTGCAGTAAATTTGTCATGTGTGGATGATATAATGTTGCAAATCCATCATTAGTCAGTTTTTGTATGCGGCATCTAACATGTCTAGATTATTGAAGTCGACTACTCTCTACCACTACTCTCTAAATATCGAACTCTTTCTCAATATATCCTGTTTTTTATTTGCCTCCTTTTAAAAATTTATTTGATACCTCCTCTTGCACTTTGGTGGTTATTTCCTAGGCTTCCTCATGTATCTTCTTGTTAGTTGTAGGTATCTCTATTGCCATTTTCCCCTATAGGTCTGCCAATCTCGTAAGCACTTTGGCAAGCGAGTCCTTCAAAACCACATTCTCTACTAACAAGTTGCAAATTCGTTGGCATAGATATTCTCTCTCTCTCTCTCTCTATCGCATTGTGCTGGGGCTAGCGATGAACCATGCATGTACAATTCGATAGTTACGATTGCATGAACCTATGGTTTCATTAACGCAATCGCAAGTATGATCAGTTTTTTACCCTCTCAACCTGTGGGTCCATGATTGATTCATCGCTAGCCTCAGCACGTCGACTGTCAAAAATAGTGTTCGACTGTCAAAAGCCGCATCTCCTTTCAAAGCATAACTAGCCGTTTCACACACACACACACAAGCAATTGAGGGAGAAGTATAGATGCTGTCGATCGAGCAATTAATTAATTGCTCGAGGATTGTGTGTGCAGGAGGAGACGCCTAGCAGGCACCACCAGATGGCGCTACGAGTGAACAATGTATGCTAGTGGTGCTGTGGACGGTGGAGTCTAACGAGACAAGACGGGCAGTGATGCACACCAGAGAGCGATCGCAGGGCTTCGGTGCGCACGCACGCAAAATACACACACACACACACACACACAACAACTATCCTCCAGCATTGGTGTTGGTAAGGGGCTCGTACATGGAAGGTTATAGTTGATTTTTAGTGACATGCAAGGAATCATCCATACCAATGGAGGTACTAGTCGTTGCCACAGGCAGTGAGCAGAGGTTTCGGCGAGGATACGCGCTATGGAGTGTCTAACACTTGTAGAGATACATACCGCAATGGTGGTGGCATTCTATTCGATCACCCCCCCCCCCACACACACACACACACACACACACACACACACACCTCTCTCTCTCTCTCTCTCTCTCTCTCTCTCTCTCTCTCGTTTAGATTGCACACGTGCTGTAGCAATGTTGGTGACTTGGATGATGTCGTGCTTCCATGTTGCAATGGTGGAGACTTGGATGATGTTGTGCTTCCATGTGGCAGCCAACTTTGAGTAGGCCGCATAATGTGTGTCAAACATGGGTAGATGCGAGGTGCCAAATCAAGGGTACCACCATGAACTCCCAAAGGCATTTCACTAGCAGTAGCTTATAGACCCTGCGGTGCCACATTGGCACTGTCAAATATTTGGGATGCTTGTCATGCTAGCCAAGGCGCGGACATTGCAAAGTCCAATGTGGTATGAGTGAAGTAGTGATTATAAGAGAAGCTCATGGAAGCAAAGTCAAAGGTGGTCACATAAGCGTTGGTGTGAAAGGTCACATGCAAAGTAGAAGTGAGGGGAAGGCAGCATGCACAAAAGAATGTGTACATGTAGCGATGGTGGGTGGGATGTGTTTGTTTGTGTTGTGTTTGTAAGTTGTTTACAAGTACTCTGTGTGTTTATAATTGCTAGCTCTTTAGGCATGTTGCATTTTTGAAAATGCTCAAAATACTCAAGAGGGTCGAAGTGCTTTGCTCCATAATGAGCTAGATTGCATTTATGTGATCTTATTATTAACAAATACTTTTTATGAGGTCAATACCCTGTACAATTTGTATAATACCCTAATTATCTAGATTTCTTTGTCTTGCAATAATATCCCATGTTGCTCCTTTAGGCAAGCACTACCCTATCCACCTGTAAGGTGATGAAAAATCCTTATAAAAGTAGGCATATTGGATCAACTAGTTAACACAATACTTTTGGAAGCCATAGAAAGTCGCCCTTAGAAGAAGGAGAAGAAGAACAGAGACTAATGCCTTCTCCTCCATCAATATCATTGGAAAGAGAGCTCACACACCCACCCCCACACCCACATAAAGGACGAAGAAAAAGGGATTAGGGACTAATTAAAAGCTATAATCATTAAACTTTCATATGAAAGATTATTTTGTACAAAATACAACAATTCAAACATAAAAACTTATTAAGTTAATTAATAATTATTATTTAATTCAAATAAATTTTCAAAGCTATATTTTTAATTTAGTGATAATTTTAAAAATATTTTTACTTAGTAATAATTATTAAAAGAGATATTCTTATATCATAAATCATAAATTTTAATAATAGTAAGAAATATTAAGTATTAATCAATATTAATTATTAATGAATATTAATAATTTAATAATTAGTATATTAATTTTTGACTTGGATTTTTTGATTGGGTAGGTTCAAATCTCTTTAGCTTTCATTAAGGAGACAAGCCACATTTTAGTTTGTGTTAGGGCTCATTTGAGAGGTATTATTTATACAATATAAATTTTCTATACGAAAGAATCTTTTTTATATTTTGTAAGAAAGATCATTTCAAAAGAGAAAGAAAATTGTCACTAATCTTTATCTTAATCTAATATGATAATCCACGTATTTGTTGACATGTCCCCATATTATACCTCGTATTTTTGGGGGGACATTGTATACTAGTTTCCTATTTTTCATGTATATGGATGCTTGTTTAAAATCACATCCATCTAAACTTCCTTGTTTTTCTTTGTTTTGGTGCATTGTGTGACAAATATATGATTACAAGCTTTGCTGTTGTTAAAAAAAAAAACATGCATGTTTTTTTAAAGATGTTTGTATGTTAAGGATGTAATGTAGGTTTGAGATAGATGAAATTTATGTAACTTTGTTGAGATTTTTCTTTAGATTAAGAGAGAGAAACATGGAAGAGAGGGAGAGGGAAAGAAGAGAAAGAGAGAGAGATATATAGGTAAAAATAAAGGGGTAGGGGAAGAAGAGAAAGAGAGGGCGGAGAGTGAGAAGACATGGGAGGGAGGGAGGAGAGGTGGGGAGAAGAGAAAGGAAGGAAGAGGGTATGGGAATAGGGAGGGGAGAGAGAATGGAGAGGAGAGAGAAAGAGAAGAGAAGAGGAGGGAGGGAGGAGAGGGAGAGAAAGGAAGTAGAGAGAGAAGAAAGAGAGAAGGATGAGAGAGAGAGAGAGAGAGAGAGAGTGTGTGTGTGTGTGTAAAGGAGGAGAGAGGAGAGAGAAGATAGAAGAAAATGGTGACGAGAGAGGAGAGAGAAGAAGATAGAAAGAGAGAGCGCGATAGTGTATTGAGTGTGAGCGAGCCACTTTAGGCCCATGTTAGGTCCCAAACAACTCAAAATAAGAGCGTGCTTAGACCTCCTATGTATGACATCACAATTCCTAACATGATCCCACTTCATGGCACTATTCCAAGGATATGCTAGAACTTAGATGATTTGGAAGTGCAAAGGAGACCCCTCTTAAGGAAGGAGGGTTCTCCTATTTCTTTAACTCCCTCTATTTGGAGCTTGCATCTATCTTTATCATTACTCACCTTGTTACTTTTTTCAGCTTTGTACAATTGGTTATCACATTGAAAGCATCAAGCTTAAAGTTTATATGTGATAGGATAGGTTAATTGTGTATTAATTCGAAGGGTCCTAGGGATAGTTTGTGAATCCTATTTGGACTAGCAAGGTCTGTAACATTCCCAATTACCAAGTACGCGTTCTTCGCATGAACCTCTACTTAATAGGAGGTCATTAATTGAATAAAGGCAAATTTTTTTATTAATTATCCCTCTCTCCTCCAGCTGACTGTCGTGCTGGAGGAGAAGGGAATAGCAAGAGCTATTAAGCTCCTTTTTGTTGGAGCTTGCAAGGGGGGCCGAGGGCATGCGTGATGCCACGAGAGTTGGGGGGGGGGGGGGAATCCCCCTCTCCTCACCTATAAAAGCCCTGTGCCATGGGTGTAAGGGAGAGGGGGGGATAAGGCTGCCGTGGAGAGCCGTGCCACTCTGTTGGCCGTGAGAGAGGGTGAAGACGGACAGAAAGGAGGGAGATGGCGGCCAATGTGCCGTGATGCTATCATGGAGAGAGAGGGAGTAAAGAGGAGTCATGGAGGAGCGTAATGCTGCTGGCTGTGAGGGAGGTGATCAGCTGAGTAGTCGAAAGGCTGTTGGAGAGGAGGAATAGTGGAGGGAAGCTCTGCGTTAGGAGGGAGGTGAGAAGTACGCTAGCTGCTGCCGCCTGAAGCTGAGTGTGCCGCCAGCATCTCCATTTGCAGCCGTCTGAAGCCAAGGATGTCGCCAGTCGCCAAATCGATGGCTTCCTCTCCCTCCACGTGGCTTCTTACAGCCACAAAAGCTTCCAAGAAGCTTCTTGGAAGATTCTAAGGGGGGGGGGGGCCTCCCTAAGCCTCTTTCCTATTGCAAGTTCCATTAAAGTCCATTCTAACTCGGGTTCCTTTTAAACCCCTTTTCCATTGCAACACCCACAAGCCCCCTAGCCCGGGCTTTGAAGAGAAGAAGGGGAAGCCTACAAGCCCCCTTCCCACTAATCTCCTATAAGCCCATTCCTAGCCTCGGGATTTTGAAGAGAAGAAGAAGAAGCTTATAAAGCTCCCTTCCCGCAAGACCCATCGCAAGAGCCTTTCCGCAAATAGGCTTTAAAGCCCACAAGCCATCCGTAAACCCATTCCTAACCACCCCGGGTTCTTCCTAAGAAGCTCATAAAGCCCCTTTTTCCGCAAGCACCGTTCATCTGAAGTCCCGCGAAGGAATCTCCTATGTACGATGGAGAAAGGCAAAGATAATAAGGCTGCATACCAAGGTGAGTAAATTGGTAGACCGCGAAGGCAAACCACAAGCCGAAATCATGCCTACGATGGCCCTAAAAAGTCAGAAGGCGCGCCTGCGGGAGGATCTTCTCCTAGTATTTACATGGATATTTCCCGGAGTCCACAAGTCTAGGTTTTATCTATTTGGATTCCACACAAAAGTATTGAATTAGTCACGATAACTTCATGGATTAGGAAGCACCCATGCATGTTCAAATTCACCTAGTCAAATTAAATGCAATTGAAAAATGAATTGGCTATTTGAACATTTACTAGAATTAGCTCAAGATATGAAAATTGGTCATTGGTACGTTCAATGGAATGAATGAAAAGAACATAAAGTGTTTATGCATTTTTAGGACCTTATCAGTAAGTTTTCTTTTGTGCATTCAAAAGTGACGAGCCTAGGACAACTGTTGCCTCATTACAAGGTTGAAATTATTGAGGTACACCTTTTACTAGGCATGGAAAGATTATGGCATGTCACATTTTTAGATAAATCTTCTTGTTGATGATTCATTAAGGAAGTCGTTATCACCCGTAGGAAATAGCAAAGCATGGAAATAATTCTAAGGGCTGCATTAAATAGGTTAACACTAGCTTCAATTGGCATGAATCTCATTTAACTACGTGTAGTTAGGAAAGGATTGCATGTTGCACATTCATTGCACGTAAGAATTTCATTCATCAAGAGATGTAGTTAGGGAAAGGTTGCATGGTTCATTTAAGCATGAAATCTTAAAAAAATTAGAAAAAGAATTGTGAGCATGATTCGTGAATGCAAGTCCTAGTAGGATCAATGGAAGTTATGCCGAAATTTAACATGCCTTTTGGCCTTAACAAGAAAAGTTAGGGATTGTGAATCTAGTCGTATGTAGAAGCAATGAATCGTGTGCTTACGTGAATTGTGACAAAATGCAACTAGTTTTCCCTTTTAGATCAAGTAAACATCTCTAGGAATGGTTCGTCCTTATCGCAAGACAAGTAAACTCGAATACCTAAATCACTTAAACCGCAAAGTATTCGCATAGGATGGTTCAATCGATACAATAAATACTCCAAGTGCTAACTAGGGTTTAGCACGTTAAGGACTTGACCTAGTTTCGCACTTGTTGCCAAGTCGAAACCCTCATACCCAAAGGTCCTACCCACATTCACGGAATGTAGGGACAATTGGACGAGCTTGCAAGAAACGATCTAGGGTTTCTACCCTAAGGATCACTCGTTCAAATGATGAAACTCGAATTGAGTTGGAACCCCTAGGACCAAACTTTGTCGGTCTAGTGTAATTAGGAATGGGTTGGGTAAGAAGACACCCTAAACCCTGCTTCGATGGGTGAAAAGATTCCATGGAATAGATGCGACACTTGTGCAACAAGTTGCAATGTTGCATGATCTTGTGATTTGATCAAAAGGGAATGGCCAAATTCCTCGGAATAAGATTGGCAGATTCTTACGCAAGTTTATCTTGCAAGAGGAGAATAATCGTCGTGATATAGTACCTTTCTTGGCTAGAGTAACCAAGATACGAGGATTAGATATTTGCTTGGAAGCAAAAGACCAATTAGTAAATTGGAATAACTGCTAATAGAACTTAAGGTATTGGTTAAATTGGGATTAATAGGGTACGACCCTAACCCAAGAATATAGGGTTAACAAACAAACCCTTGGGGATCTTGCCAAGTCGCAATTGATCCTG
This sequence comes from Lygodium microphyllum, assembly GCF_053477565.2. NCBI lineage: Eukaryota > Viridiplantae > Streptophyta > Polypodiopsida > Schizaeales > Lygodiaceae > Lygodium > Lygodium microphyllum. The sequence goes on along the minus strand of NC_141142.1, from coordinate 76,208,837 downwards.
AATCGAGTGCTGGATGCATTCGGAGAGGAAGATTCACTCTTTAGCCATTGGCTAAATAAAACGACCACTGGAATTGATTGTGCTTGTAACAGTTTAGAAAGCACTGTTTGCATTGTTTGCTCAAGGAACTAAAGGATGAAAAGATATCTAATGCTTCAGGTTGAAAGCCTGAAGGGTGAGAGGCAGCTTTAGTTACCCCCGACTGCCTGCCTAACCCTAACCAAGGGGGTTTTTGACCGCGCCGGGAACGTGGACTGAACCCGCTGCGAGAGGTCTTTCCGTGGAGCTCTACTTGGAGTAGGAGGACGCTTGGGTGCCGGGGGGGCTCTGGCCGTAAATCCCTCGCCTTCCGGGTCTTGCACAAGAGGCTAACATGACTCGGGATTGGATCTCGAGGCCCGCATACTAGTCTACGGGTGGAAGCTTGGAATAGTGATCCCTGGTGGATTACTGGATAGCCTTTGGGCGGATTATGGACAAGCCTACGGGCGGAACTCCTTGTATTTCAAAGATAATATGATGAAATGTTAAAAAAAAAAACTTGCTTGATATTGTTTTTCTATGTCACGTGATAAGATTACGTGAAGGAACCAGTGCCTAACAGGATTAATTAAAGAAGCTGATTGTTATATGTCAAATTAATGTGTTAGATAATACATAACTAAAACAAACCGAGGAAAGTGCGGAGGATGGACCATGGGTCCGTCCTATGGTTGGGTGGTCCCGGTTAGCCGGGAAATTTTCTCAAAAATCTCAAAGAACATCGGGATGATCATCAAAACGAATAACGAGAGCGATGACCCAGAGTTACGTCTTACCCGATTTACGCTGTTTTAGGGGAATGGAATGGGGATATGCCTTATGGCAAAGAGGTTGAGCCTTGCATCCCTCTCGTTTCCCATTCTCCTTGAACCAAGTGCAGCGTGAATCCACTTCGGACCTGGCGTTTCTGCGTAAAGTAGTTCGCTCGGGTCTGACGCTAGTTGCTGTTAGCTGATGACCAATCAGGAAAACCCTAATTCCGGTCGATCCTAAGTGGGAACGGCCAGGATACTTCCGCTACGTGGCAGATGCGGGAAGACCTAGATCGCAAAACCTACAACATTCCATGGGAGTGCCGGGCGGAGTTTTCTAGACATCCTTTCCGATGGACTGCTAAGACATGTCCTGGATGATACTAGCGGACACGTTACAAGGTCCAAGGTACACAATAATGTATAACTCAAGATAAGAGTGCACTTAGACCTCATGTATAGGCTTAACACCATATGAGCTAGCCACCCTTCCCAATATACGATTCAAGATAAGAGAAGAGAGCAGAAAGAGGAGGGAAAGGTAGAGAAGAAGTCAACTAAACATACACATGACTTTATAGTTGTAGGTTGAGAAGAGAGAAAACACTATAAGCTAGGGTGCAGGTAACGAAATGTTAGACATTGAGATATTCTCGCTCCTCTAGAGCTTAGATATGGATAGTAGAGAGTGAGTCATTTAGGCTACACAATCATTATTATGCTTGACAACATGAGCAGAGTCAGAGCACTCTATTCATACTGGTCAAAGAGTCAACATTCACACCATTGCTCCTCAATTTGTAGCTACACCTATGGTTGTAACCCTTGTCGTGGAAGTAATGCTTAGTCACCATAGAGACAATGACCCACTACTGGGTAGAGTGACATTTTTTGGTCAATTTCTCAATCTCTCCCATAATCCACTCCCCGGTCCATTTCTCAGTCCATTGGGCCATTAAAGGCCCCTTTACCATACTCAGTTGGGAGAAGGACACCAGGTACATTCAACCATAGATTCGGGGGCTTTGATAGTTTCACCTAATAGTCTCCAAGGTTTGGATCCTACTATCATAGATCTAGCTTCTACTCCCTTGCCCTTGACCATATCCTCGCTCTCCCATACTATGGCATTGACATGATGGTTTATAAGCCATATATACTCATTAGAGAGGAAAGCCCCCGTCCCATTGTGATCACCCATCCCATAGCGACCGATCAATCATATATGAGGCATCTACACCATATACGACTAGGATGCCAGTGTCTCATCCCGACTTCTCCTACATGATCAACAAGTAGATAGGGCTAGTAGTTATGAATAATGAAGAGGGGAAGAAACTTATCAATCGTATATATAGGCTTGTTGTGTCTAAATATAGATACATTACTACATTGTGGAAAAACCAAGATCTAGAGAGGAGAGATAAGGTTATACTAATGACTCATACAGGGTTTTTGTAGGTGACCCTAGAAGATAGATTTTCAGTTGTTTATATGTAGTCACATATCACAAAACATCTCTCCTACCACTTAAAGGGACAATATGCCTATATTAATGGCATGCCTTGTCCCATTGGGCTTGAAAGAAAATACTAGAAATTAGTAAAGTAAGAAATCAATGAAAATTCTAATAAGTGGAGATATTAGAAGGAGGCAAGGCATGCAAGAGTTAGAGTCTAGATTGACATTGCACCTTAGGAGTGGTGGTTATGCATTGTCGGAGGGGTTTTAGTCAAAAGGTCAACTCCACCAGGGATCAGAGAGAGAAGGAAGTAGAGAATAGGAGATAGGAGAGAAGAAAAAGAATAGATAAGGGATTCAAATTTGCCAAAGCCTTTACACAATATAAAGAAAAAGCTCAATGATTCAAAGCATGATGTATTGATAGAACCTAAGAAGACCTCTATGATGAGATATGAAAGCTCCAAGTATAGCAGGTCATGTCTGGCTATGGCTGCCACAAGGTGACTATGAGATTCAAGTGAGGAATGGGGGACATGCACTCAAACTGAGCTAGACTGAGATGAAGAGAAGCTGAGAGGAGTGAAAGGAGAGCTGGGCCATGCTCAGCTAAGCTCTGATACCATGTTAAATATGTGGAATCTAGAGCATGGCAGATGTAGAAGCTATGGAGGTTGGAAGAGAAAGAATGAGTTCATGAAGACACTGACATGATTGACTGTTACACAAGTGAATTAGATTCCAAGATGGAAGCTTGGACTCATAAACACAATCTTGTGTATTGACTGACAATAACATAGAGACCTTACTGAAGGACAAAAGTACTATGAAATTGCATTAGAAAAGAGAGCAAGTACAATGCTTTTTAGGAAACTGGATGGCAACACTTCTCCTACTATGCATATGGGATTCTAGTCCTGAGCCCTCACTACTCCTTACAAAGAGACTGAAGTAGGTGTGATTGCAAACATCTCAACATCTTACACTTAGTAACACTTGTGCAAAGCACTAGCCTAGAATTGGTGGAAAGCATCAATAGAAAATAGGCATGAAGCACCTAGTAAAAATTAAAGGGAGGTTCACTTTTTTGAACCTTAAAGCTTTAAAAACCATAAAGCTCTGTTTTTGAAAAACCTTGAGACTAAGGTTATGTTTGGCACACCTCTCCTAAACTTTTCATTCCAATCTAAAACGTTTTGATTGTATTTGATTCCCAAGTGTATATCCTTTTTTCTTTTCTTGATGTGTTTCCCGACTAATGCACCAAAGATGAAGATTCTTACCATAGCTACAATAGCAAACACAAATTAGGGGAAAAAAACCTATGAAATCTATGAGTGGTTGATCCCATTATCCCTAGGACTACAAAATCTCTCTCAAAGAAGCCATATCCACAACAATTGAAATTATCATTATCACCTTCATCATTTTATCATTATTGTCTATTACTTCTGCAAATGAACAGTGAAAAGAGAGAGAGCCAAAGATAAGTATTTTGTACAACCAATAGGAAGAATGTGTTATTGGAGGAGAGAGAGAAAGAAAGGGACACATAATCACTCATGCCCTCAATCCACCCTTTTACAGAAAGAACATGCCCCTCTGTATTTTATTCATTTTGTCTATATTTTGATTCTTTTTCAAAGTATTTAAGCCTCTGAGTTTTCTTCTCTTTCTAAATGTACATGCACTTTGTATTTTAGTAGATTGGACCCTTATACATAGTATCTCATTTTTATAATGATGTGATTGTTTTGTAATGAAAGATATGGATGATATAAAAATGTGTTTCTTTTAGAAGTCATCTTTGTTCTTTGTTTTACAAATTTTGAGTGTTGTCACATCAAGTAAATCTCAAGGAGATCTCAAAAAGAGATATTTATAAGAAATCGCTCAACTTGCTTGTCCACAAGGTAAAGCCCAACATTATGTTTATTTGAGTTTGTCCTCATGAAGTTATATTTGTCTCTACTTTGAAATTATATTTTTGGAGTATCTCAATCTACATTGTATATGTAGTTTTTTAATAATATGTCTAGAGAGATGGATTTTTGAATGATTGGGAAAATAAAGCCATCCATTGTAGGATATCCCATTGTAGTGAACTTTGATCCTTTGATGTTAAGACTTGGTACATTCACATATTCAGCTCTTCTAATGAATTTTTCAACAAGCCTCACTTGTTCATCCTAAACTATGTGGACAATTAGCCAAGTTGAGATGATATCAAACAAGTAAAGAGAGTTGCTTCTAGTAGGGTGAGTAGTTAAGAGGAATTGTTGTCTTGATGTTACTATTCAAAAATTTAATTATCAAAACATTAGGTGAGATTTGAAGGGTTGATGTCTATGTAGTACAAGCCTATAGAAGTTCATTGCAACCAAAAGGGGAGAGAGATATCATACATTTTCAATTCAACCCAACAATATAGCATAATACTTGTAGTCATGACCTAGCAAAAACATGGATTCCTTGCATAGCAAAGGTACTTTCCACCAACATGGAGACAACATTAAAAATAAATCAATCCCAAGGAGAGAAGAAGAGACTCCATAGCCAAGCAATATTCATACCTTGCTATCTATGTATGCTATCAAACTAGACATCTACCAGAGTATTAGTGCATAGAACTATACAAAACCCTATGGATGCATACAAACAAAAATTATCATAACCAATTGAGTCCACAAAATGGGATATTAAGCTCCAATTTAATGTACTTAAAAAAGAGAGTGTTATCAAGTGTTTGTTTCGATACATAAAGAGAAATATATAAAGAATACGATGATAACATAATTTGTACATCCATGTATAAGAAAAGATGCACATGATGAAATCTCTAATCTAAGATCTCATCCTCGTGCAATGGCTCAACATGGCAATCTTGCAGTAGTAAGAAAGAGATATAAACCAAGGTTAGTTAGATTAGACATCATGTGTGGAACACAAATTGTTGGTTTAAAGATTAGTACATCTCCTCCATACTCAAATAGCTTGCTCATAAGATGCTCCATACCATGCCACCATCCATACTCACTCTCCAATCTTGTTGGCAAATGACCCACATATGAGAACCAACAAGAAAAACATGCATATAATAAAAAACTAATACATCTCAAAAAACTAAGCATGTATGTAAATAAAAAATCAATAAACTAAATAAAATTATACTTACAAAGTTCACAATGTCATGCCGCTATGCGAACATAGTGTGAAAAACCTTGGAGTGCATCATCATTCGGCTTTCTTATTAATCTACGGAGTCAATGTTATATTAGTTATTAGTGTTCGTGTCCATAGTATGGATAGTTCCAAAATACATGATTTTTGGACAAGTTTAGCCTTTTTTTTATATTATTTCTTGCAAATATCCTATAAAGGTGTAGAAAGTTCTAGAATAGGGTGTCATGCAAAAAGCAAGTGGCTTTTTAGCCAGTTTTGGGAGGTCTCGTGCAAAAAGAAGGGACTTCCAAACATGTAGCAAACAGAGAGGAAGAAGGAGCAATCTAGGAGAATTTCATCAGGTATCCTATGGTTTTACCCCCCTTTCGGAGCCAACAGAACCATCGTATTTGCCATCTAAGCAACAAAGAAGAAGCTAGTGTTTGGTGAGCATTTTTTATCTACCAATGAGCTCCAGAAGATCTAATGCTTGGAAATTACTTCTAAGTAGTCCGAAATAGTGTAGCGAGGTGGATTTTTGAGTTTGTATACAAGTCGTGTTGGGGGGTATGTTGGAGGGATTTATTGAACCGAAAGGCCCTTGAGTTGGGAATGAACCCTAGTGTTGGAGGGATTTATGGACTTGTTAGAGGGATTTATGGAACTGAAAGGCATTGGAGTTTGGAATGAGCCTTGGTCTTGGAGGGATTTGTGGACATGGAAGGCCCTTGCGTTGGATATGATCCTTGGTGTTGGGGGGATTTACGTACCTATTGGAGGGATTTATGGAATTGAAAGGCCCTTGCGTTGGATATGATCCCTCGTGTGTTGGAGGGATTTATGGAACTGAAAGGCCCTGGAGTTTGGAATGAGCCCTGGTCTTGGAGGGATTTGTTATGGATCATGCTTTCAAATTGCATAGATTATTGCAAGTCATGATACATGATAGGGACACAAAATTCATTAGAAACTTTTATCAAGGAGTTCTAATTTCTATGGGTGCAAAGTTAGCTTCATCCATAGTGTTGACCCTCAGACGAGCAAGGTGGAAAATCCAGAAAATATAAAGCATAAGACAAGGGCAAGGAAAAGGTGGAATGGAGGATGAAGGCACTCCAAGAAAAATTAGGAAACACAAGAAGTGTGAAAAAGTCCTAAATCAAGGAGAGACGCACAAGAAAAAGTGCAAGTCAATTCTTTTGTAAAAGAGCGTAAGGCGCACCATGATTTATTTTTGACTCGTGCAAATTGTAAAGGTAGATGGGCGATAGGAAGGAAGCTAGGAAGATAGGAAAACAATGGAAAAAAGGGCCAGCCATGTAAAAAGAGGATGATCACCTAAGGGAAAGAGGAATTTGTATATAAAAAGTGAATGAGAGCTCATTCTTTGGTATGTGGCAAAGTTGACTCTTCTTCTTCTCTTCTTCTCTTCTCTTCTCTTGCTTGCTTGTGAGTGCTTGAGGGAGGGAGTGTGAGTAAATGAGGGAGTGAGTGTGTGAGAGTGAGGGATCTTGGAGGTGAAGCCCTCCTCCATCTCCTCTCTTCTTCTTCTCTTCTCTTCTCTTGTCTCACGCGTGGCTATGGAGGATGGAACTTGGAGGTGGAGGTTTGAGGATACTTGAGCTTGCATCAAGAATCGTGGAGCTAATGGAGTGCTTGAGAGAGGAAGCAACTCAATTGGGCATCAATGTAAGCTCACTACACTCATAAAGAGGGATGACACATTGGCTATGTGAGAGGTAACCATTAGTGCTCGCTTGAAATGCTTGAACAATAAGCGGTCCGTGGGTCTTGGTAGTTGAGTTTGAGCTTGCCTCTACATTTTGGTTCCATTGCCAGGACCAACGGATTCAATCTTGAGCACTTTCACACTTCAAATCAAGCATTGAAGTAAGGGATTCATCCTCAACTGAAGCTTGAGATAGACAGGAGGTTTTGGGTCTTTAATCCGTGCTACAAGTAAGTATTTTTGATTTTGGATGGTTAATTGAGTAGGAGAAATCTGTTCAATGCTTTACTTTCGATTCTTGTTGCATTTAGAGTAGGTTAAGGTTAGGAAATCAGTTGGAAAAGTGTAGGGTTTGTTGTTGTAAAATAGGCCAAAGAGGGCACAAATCTGTGAAAAAATGGGAAGAAGGAGTAGTGAAGGAGGTTGAGGTTGACAAGTTTAGGGGCAAGGATGGCAAGAAGCTTGTGAGACAGGGGTTTTATAGCCAGGAGACCAAGAGGGAGCTCATTTGAAGCCCTGGCTTTTTTTAGAGAGAGAGAGAGAGAGAGAGAGAGAGAGAGAGAGAGAGAGAGAGAGAGAGAGAGAGAGAGAGAGAGAGAGAGCTCCATTGTGTGGATCCACTTCAATTGTGTCGTGGACGAGTTTGTTGCCCACTACAGGTATACTGACACCTTCTTCTTCATGCATAGGTAGGACCTAGAGGTGCTTGGTGTCAAGAATCGCGTGATGGGGGAATTTTCTTGAGTTGCTGTGCCAAACACACACTGTATACACAAGAGGAATCTCACTCAAGAACACAAGAAGAGAGATGGAGGCCAAATATTCCGCGGTGGTGTGATCTTGGAGGTGATCCACCATTGCAAAGAACCATTCCTTAATCAAATCATTTAAGAATCATCTTACTGATTTTTCTTTTTCTTCTACACACTATACAATGTACACAAAGTATAGATAAGATACAACATAAAGGAAAGTGGCATTCTAAGTCAAACAGTGCATAACTGACTACACTAATCGACTGACATTATATCTTTGCCAGCGGTGGGTAGGTGTAATAAACTAAATATAATAAGTGATAAGTCAGTGGCTATGTGAGTATCATAATGACCACCAACGTACTAAGTGTAGACGTGGGGACTCATCTAGCCAGGCAGTCGATCATCAATGTCCGCACTTGTTGAGCTTACCATCTCAACACTCGGCTAGTGTGGAGGCCACAATCACTCGGTGCAACAAATTTATCGTCAACTCGGAAATAAAACACGTCATGTTCAACCCGTCTGAATAACGTCAATTCTGGGCTGAGTCTCCCAGAATCGACCCTCGGCCCACTCGACTCAGACTCTTGGAAACTCGGCCTTCAGCCCATTCCCATTTGGCCATTCATCGAAATTGACTCGGACTTGTGGAAATTCAGCCCTTGGTCCTCTTGACTTGGATGCCCACCACTTGGCCACCGTCCGAATTAGTCACTCGGCTCAACTTGCGGCCCATCCGAATCAGTCACTCAGCCCAACTTGTACTCGCGGCCCATCCGAATCGGTCATTCGGCTCCGAATCAGTCACTCGACCCTTGCAATTCGAACCTGTTGGGCCGAGTTTGATTTTCCCAAAATTTTTTGAAAATTGGATCAGATCACCTAGACACCGGCTTTCCGAACATCTGAAGACCATACAGACCATACAGATGCTCGAGAAGCCTTTCTGGCACAAGGAACAACATGATCAACGAGACTCGAACATAGAGGTGACAGCAGTCGACTGTTTAATGATCCAACCTAGTAGCAACATCAATTGGAGTATTAAAGCACTAAAAAATCATGATTGAGCGGAGGGAATAGCACAGAATCCTATAAACTAGTGGGGATGGCAAAAAACTAAGCATGTAAGCCTATTAGGATAAACCCACGACGAGATTGCTAGAGTTGTCTAGGCACTTGTCTTCTCATTCACTTTGAATTCTAGCCCTCAGAGCACAATTGAGAAAAGCTAAAAGCTTGATTTCACACATTGCAGAGAAAAGAGCACACACATGCACACATGCATAGAGTGAGGGTAAGTTGAGGACTGGTTGTAATTAACAAGGAATACACCTAGACTTAAGAACTTGAAGAAACCCAGCACAGTAAGAGAAGACCCAAAGATATAGAAGGGAGATCGAATCCCCAAAAGTAGGACCAAGCGGAAAACATGGCAAAAAATCTGCATGCAACAAGGACAGATAATACCATGGAAGTGGATTTTCCCGGCCTTATCAACTTGATTGACAACTTGGTAGAACAAGAAGTTTTGGATATGGAAGAGGGTAGCTCAGGCCATAGGAGCAATGAGGAGCTTGACCTAGGAGACTTTCTTGAGGCTGTCCAGTAGTTAGTGAACAAATACGATGCTCAAACTCGACTAGAGTATTGTGGTAGACCTGTAGAGGAAATCATAGCAGATCTCGAGGAGGAGAGGAAGCTGGCACGTAGGGCTCTGTAAGGCCTAGCCATATACAACTAGGATAAAAAAACTAGGAACTTACGCCAAAGCTTCGAAATGTGAGAGATCCATACAATGCTAGCCCTAGCAGACAGAAATTAGTCAGAGGGCGAGAGAGTGCTAGAAGGAGACCTCACACTGAGCAAGCTCTTGATGAAGTGACTGTTAGATAACATGGCCACAGAACAAAGCGCTGCAACATTGGCAACATGGCTGCTAACAGGGTTGGGAGTTAAGCAAGGCTCTAAGAGCCAATAAAAAATCCCCATGGTAGCAAAGCAACTACACAAATATCAAGCAATTGACGAGGCCAATGGCCTCACTAATCCTACTCAATGCTCCCAAGCTTTCGGACTGTGCTTAGGCAACAAGGGTTGGGTGACAGGGGTTGGATTTGGTACACAAGTCTAGATGCTGCGGAGTGTGCCAATTTCAATGGCTTGAAAAATCTCTTCATTAAGATATTTTCCGAACCTGGGTACTCTAATAGCTTGTTGGTGCGACTCATAACGTCAAGCAGAGAGAGAAAGAGGATATTCGAGATTATGTAACCCATGCGAGGAGCCTCTTTCAAGAGAATCCCAATGGGTGAGAGACCAACTGAAAGAGTAGTATCCACAGTATTCATCAGTGGTATACAAAGTGAAGAGCTTTACAAAGCCTTGGCTGGCAACTCAAGCCTACAGCGAGACACACTAGCAAGGGTCTTTGAGGAAGCTATTAATGTGGACGACTAGCTTAATGAAAGAAGCTCTAGAGGCTTGAATCGAGAAGAGTCCAGTAGTAGGGGTTCCGAAAAGGCCTCAATGTCGAGTGAGAGAGCAGGCTCAAGCACACAGGATGAAGGGAAGGGCACTGACTCGACAAGAGCTAGTAGAGATTAGGATGGACATAACCAAATTACAGGAGATGATGAGATGACCAACACGCCCACATGTCCAATGTGTGTGTTGTGGCGAAAACCACTTGCCAGCTGAGTGTCAGGACCCTGGGTCATGACCTTGCACTAACTGTCAGGACCCTAGGTCATGACCTTGCACTAATTGTGGTAAGGTTGGCCATGACATCATGCACTATTGATTACTTTGGAGACTCCTATACCCACAGCCTTATGGTCAACCCTACCTTGCAAGCAGGCCATCAAACTTCTTTGGAAGGGGAGTCCCATTAGCTCTCCTAGCATCTAATGATGCTAAGCCAACCATCCCTGGGATGGAAATAAATCCTAAAAGTATCCCTAGACCACTTGGACCCTATGCGACCCACCCACTGAGTGATACTTCAGTCCACTATGTGGATGAGCCTAGTGGCAATGAGCCTTACGTAAACCCATACATGCCTTACGATGAGGAAGGAAACACAGCCCTTATGGACTACTGACCAGTGCCTGTGATGGCATTAGGGAGAGGGAGAGGTAGAGGCCTAGGAGGACAAACCCAAGAGCCAATCGTGTGTTGGAGTTGCAGTCACCCACGACACATTTCTCCATGCTCCCTCAAGATGGAGCAAGCAAATAGTGATAAGGCTGACCTGAGATGTGCTTAGTGTGGAATCACTCATCTCTTTGTCAATTGCCCTAGGCAGAGACCGTCCTCTAGTTCAGGAAACAAACCATCGATTCCGTTGGGGTTTTTTGACATTGAGACACTCGATGGGGAGGCCACTCCTATCCCGTTGCATGTCATGACCCATGAGTAGACGAAGCAGGTCAGCATATCATTGCTAGGGCCTAGCAAGCTTGACGCAACCTCAATTGGAAAGAAGAGTAGGAGATGAAGGAAGAAAAGACCAGATGCTAAGGTCACCCTCAAAACTGAAAGTCTCACAACACTACTTGTGGGAAGGAAAGTCATTGACGCAGAGGAAGAACACCGTGTTGAGATGACAAGCTCAACACATGCGGACATTGATGATGGACCGCCTGGTTAGATGGGTCCACACGTCTACACTTAGCACGTCGGTGGTCATTATGACTCTCACATGGCCACTAACTCATTACTTATTATATTCAGGTTGTTACACCTATTTACAGCTGGCATAGTTATAGCGCCAGTCGACTAGTGTAGTCGGTTATGCATTGTTTGACTTAGTAGGCCACTTTCCTTTTATGTTGTATCTTATCTATACTTTGTGTACATTGTAAAGAGTGTGGAAGAAGAAGAAGAAATCAACAAGAAAACGTTTAGGCCTCCATCTCTCTTCTTGTCTCTTGAGTGAGCTTCTCCTTGTGCATTCTGTGTGTGTTCGGCGCAGCATCTTGAGCAACCCCCTCCACCACGCGATTCTTGACATGGTATCAGAGCCGCGCCATTGAGAGAGGCTGATTTCGAAGGTTGAAGCAAAGGAGAAGAAGCAAGGTTCGAGCAAGCAAGCTACGGGTAAGAATCTCTCCCATTCTTCCACTCCTTCTCTTGGATAGTGCCTGTGGAGGCACCGGAAGCAGGGCAGAGCAAAAATCTCAGATTGCAGTGAGATTTGGTGTGCGCGAAGAGCGCTGTCTATTCTGCAGATAAGCCCTTTTGGGCTTACCCGCAGTTATTTTGGGCATTTGAGGCTGTTTCAGGGCCCGTTTTAGAGCCGCAAGGTTGCGGACAGCAGTTTCAGGGTACACTGTGACTTCGACTGTATCGACCGAACGTGGGTGCGCAGGTTACAGATTTCAGATCTGTAAGTTCAAAGGTGTTTACCAGTGAGTAAACACAAGGTTTATCTGCAAACTGGTTGCAGATTGCATGTATTGTTGAGCAGACAGTGAAAAAGGCTGTCTGGTGTATTGCTGTGCACTATAGGTCAAGGGTTGCAGAAGATTTGCTTGCTGTTTGGTATTAGTTTTGTGATAATGGCAGAGAACAGTGGAAGCCCCATCATTGAGAAGCTCGATAAGAACAACTACCCATCATGGAAGTTTCGTGTCACGAACTTCCTTATTGGAACAGGCCTCTACGAGTTCGTTTCAGGTGAAGAAAAGGAGCCGGAGGTGAGTGATCCTCCAACTGCAGAAGAGACAAAGGCACGAAAGGAATGGAATGCAAAAGACAAGAAGGTCATATATTGGTTGTCTGCAGTAATTGACAATAATATGCTGGGACACATTAGAAATGCAGAGAATGCATATGCAGCTTGGACCATACTTGAAAGTATGTTTTCTGTAAATACAAAGGCACGAAAGATTCAACTCAAGCAAGAGTTGAATACATTGAAGAAAGGGAAGATGTCTATCAATGAGTATGCATTGAAGGTAAGGAGCATTGCAGATGCATTGACAGCGATTGATGCAATGCCCGATGATGATGATTTGGTGTCGTCTACCTTGGGTGGACTTAACAATGAAAAGGCTTGGAAGTCTTTTGTAACTTCTGTATATGTCAGAAAGCCATTTCCAGATTTCGATGAGTTGGTCTCCCTTATGATCACTGAAGAGATCAACATGTAGAGTGAGACATCTGAAAGAAGTGGTGAACAGGTCCAAGCGTTCTACTCCAGTTCAGGAAGGGGACGTGGCAGGTTCTCTTCAAGAGGCCGTAGTACAGGACGTGGTAGTGACAACCAGCAAAACAGATTGAATCAGCAATTTGGCGATATGCAGGTTTCAGGAGGTCGTGGTAATTTTAGAGGCAGGGGGAGCTTTAGAGGAAGAGGTGGATGGCAGAACAGAGGTTCTAACAACTCTGGTATTGTGTGCCACTACTGTGGCAAAACAGGTCATATTGCAGCCCAATGTTATGCTAAGAGAGATGATATCCGCAGTGGTAAGTTGCAGCAAGGAAACTATGCATCGTCTTCACGACAGAATGAAGATAAAAATGAACGTTTGTTCGTTATGCAGCATATGCTGAATGCTGTTACAGGAAAGGGAACACATGAAGATGTTTGGTATGTTGATTCAGGTGCATCCAATCATATGACCAGCCATGCAGAATGGTTTGGGGAGATGCAGGATTTGCAGAATGCAGGTTACGTGCAGACGGGTGATGACTCATGCCACCCAATTTCACACATTGGAAAAGTTCCCTTGTCCTTGCATGATGGTAAGACAAAGAGTCTTTCAGATGTATTGCATGTGCCATCTATTACAAAGAACTTGGTGTCAGTCGATCAAATGGTAGAGCAAGGGCTGGAAGTCAGATTTAATGCAAAGGGCTGCTTTGTAGAAGACTTCAATGACAAGTGCAGGTTGGTAGCAAAGGGAAGTAGAGTTGGACGTATGTTCACTCTAGATGCTGGAATTCCTACTATGAATGCTGCTATGTATGCCAAAGGAAAAGGTGTTGTTGCAGACATTGAAATTTGGCACAAACGCATTGGACATGCAAATGTACAAAGGCTGAAATTAATGCAGTCCAAAGGGTTGGTTACAGGTTTGCCTACTTTTAAAGTTGCAGAATTTCAGAAGGTATGTGAAGCATGTCAGTTTGGTAAGCAGGCAAGACAACCCTTTTCACATGACAGAGATGGAAGCAGAAATATCCTTGATGTTGTGCATACAGACATTTGGGGGCCTACACAAAATGTATCTCTTGGAGGCAGTTCATACTTTGTCACATTCATTGATGATTGTTCTAGAAAGCTGTGGGTATATTTTATGAAGGAAAAGAGTGAAGCTTTTGAGCACTTTAGAACTTTCAAGGCTGCAGTTGAAAGAGAAACAGGCTTGAAAGTAAAGTGAACTTTCAAGGCTGCAGTTGAAAGAGAAACAGGCTTGAAAGTAAAGTGCCTGAGGTCAGATGGAGGGGGAGAGTACCTCTCAAATGAGTTCAGTGATTTTCTGAGGTCTCATGGGATAAAGAGACAGTTCACATGCAGGTATACCCCACAGCAAAATGGGGTTGCAGAAAGGAAAAACAGGCATATTGCAGAAGTTGCACGCGCCTTGATGGCTGAAAAGGATATGCCTAAGCATTTTTGGTCTGAGGCTGTTCATACTGCTGTTTATATTATGAACAGAACTCCCACAGCTGCAGTTCATGGTATGACCCCGGAAGAATGTTTTACAGGTAAGAAGCCTGATGTTTCACACTTGAAAGTATTTGGCTGCATTGCGTATGTTCATGTGCCAGATGAGTTGCGGAAGAAACTGGATCCAAAGGCTGAAAAGTGTGTCTTTATTGGATACTCTTTAGAGTAGAAAGGGTATCGCTGTTACAACCCTGTCACATGTAAGTTCAGAGTGAGCAGGGATGTCATCTTTGATGAAATGAGCAGTTGGTATGCATCTAGTGGTGATGCATTGGATGATGATGATGATCATGACACTCATGTGCAGGCTGAAAAGCAAGAATCACGAACTCTTAGTGGACCAGAGACATCATCTGGTAGTCCTTGGTCTGGGAGACTAAGGAGTACCTCTACATCTTCGGGTGCATCTAGTAGCACTACAGGTAAAGACAAAGGAAAGAATAAAGTGTTAGAAGGCATTGATGCAGTTCTTGATGGAGACTCCAGTGGCTCAGAGAGCTTAGATGATGAGCTTGGCATTCCTTCAGTGAGGACTCCAGGTGTGCAGAGAGCACGTGTTAATGCAAAGACTCCATTGAGTGATCCAGTGGTACGCAGGTCTAGCAGGGTGAGATACCCTGTTAAAAGATTTGGTTTTGAGGGTTATGCATCTTACCATTATGCTTATATGGTGAAACTAGTTGAGGATGTTGAGCCCACATGTTTTGAGGAGGCTGTTGGTCATGCTCATTGGGATGCAACAATGGATGAGGAGATGGCTGCATTAGAGGCCAATAAGACTTGGGATCTAGTATCATTGCCAAAGGGAAAGAAAGCTATTGGATGTAAGTGGGTTTATAAGATTAAGCACAATGCAGATGGTTCTATTAGCAGGTACAAAGCTAGGCTGGTTGCAAAAGGCTATGCCCAAACATATGGCATAGATTATGATGAAACCTTCAGTCCAGTTGCTAGGATGGCAACTATCAGATGTGTGATTGCTTTGGCAGCAGCCAAAGGTTGGAGGTTGCAGCAAATGGATGTGAAGAATGCCTTCTTGCATGGTGATTTGCAAGAAGAAGTGTATATGGATCAGCCAGCAGGTTATGAAGATTTAGAGCATCCCACGTATGTATGCAGGTTGAAGAAGGCACTCTATGGGCTCAAGCAAGCACCAAGAGCATGGTCTGACAAGATCAGAGAGTATCTTGTCAATATTGGCTTTTATGTTTCTGATGCTGATCACTCACTTTATGTGAGAAAGGGAGATGCAGGTTTGGTCATCATAGTCATCTATGTGGATGACTTGATTATTACAGGTGATAGTGATAGTGGGATTGCTGAAGTCAAGGGCTATTTGAAGATGAAGTTTGAGATGAAGGATTTAGGTGAGCTAAGGTACTTCCTTGGCATTGAGGTGATCAGATGTGATGATGGTATATGGCTGTTCCAAAGACAGTATGGCTTGGATATGTTGTCCAAGTATGGTATGACTGCATGCAAACCACTTTCAGTCCCGTTGGAGCAGAATGTAAAGCTGAGTGCTGATGTTGGGGATGAGATAGAAGACCCTACTATGTTCAGGAGGATAGTGGGGAGTTTGATCTACATGACCATTACAAGGCCAGACTTGAGCTATGCTGTTGGTCTTGTGAGTCAGTTTATGCAAGTACCTAGAAAGCCACATTTGGATGCAGTCAGACGCATATTGAGATATGTGAAGTCCACATTACATTATGGACTTTTCTATGAGGCAGGTACAGATGTACAGGTGTTTGGATACACAGATGCAGATTGGGCTGGTAGTATGTCTGATAGAAGATCTACCAGCGGATACATGTTCTCTCTTGGTAGTGCAGCAATTGCATGGAGCAGCAAAAAGCAATCTACAGTTGCTTTGTCGAGTACAAAGGCTGAGTATAGAGGTGCTGCTATTGCAGCATGTGAGGTAGTATGGCTGCAAAAGCTATTGGCTGATTTGGATGTCCAGGTGGAAGGTCCAGTTGTCATTTATTGTGACAACATGAGCAGTATACAGTTGGCTAGGAACCCTGTGTTCCATGCCAGGACAAAACATATTGAGGTACACTACCACTTTGTGAGAGAGAAGGTACTAGCAGGTGAGATTGACTTGGTGTATGTCAGCACACAGGATCAGATAGCTGACATCTTCACAAAGGCCTTGGGTACAGAGAAGCTTCAAAAGTTTCGAAGCTTACTTGGAGTTGCAGAGATGCAGTTGAGCTTGAGGGGGAGTGTTGAGATGACAAGCTCAACACATGCGGACATTGATGATGGACCGCCTGGTTAGATGGGTCCACACGTCTACACTTAGCACGTCAGTGGTCATTATGACTCTCACATGGCCACTAACTCATTACTTATTATATTCAGGTTGTTACACCTATTTACAGCTGGCATAGTTATAGCGCCAGTCGACTAGTGTAGTCGGTTATGCATTGTTTGACTTAGTAGGCCACTTTCCTTTTATGTTGTATCTTATCTATACTTTGTGTACATTGTAAAGAGTGTAGAAGAAGAAGAAGAAATCAGCAAGAAAACGTTTTGGCCTCCATCTCTCTTCTTGTCTCTTGAGTGAGCTTCTCCTTGTGCATTCTGTGTGTGTTCGGCGCAGCATCTTGAGCAACCCCCTCCACCACGTGATTCTTGACACACCGGCTCCATAGACAGCTAAAAGGGGAAGTGCTAAGGTCAGGGAGTACCCAACTCCAAGCGCCAACTCAAAGCCATCGAGAAGGTGAAAAAATGGGTGAAGGAGGCCTAGGAGCACCTAAAAGACATTGAGCTGATACTAGAAGATGAGATCGATGATCTCTCAAGCATGAGTGCGCCAATCTCTCTACCATGATCAAAATCAAGAGAGATGATAACACCCCAATAAGAGCCAACTAGACAAAGGCTAAATGCTTCAAGTTGGCAAAATAGTCAAGGTCATTGTCCAAGAACCATAGACTTAGGAGAGAGGCAAGTGACTAGCAATCTCTTTAATACATTGGTGACCATCCTTGTAACTCTAAGCTTGGGCGGCCTACTTAAGCAACATCCAATGATGTGGCTAGAGCTGAAACAATGGGTCAAAGAACCAAATGAGCCAATTATCATAGAGTTGCTTGAGCACGATACCAAAAACTCAAATACCGAGTTTGATGCTGCATTCCATGCCTAAATCCTTGCACACAAATGCTTTTTGGGAAGGCACGGAAATGCATGTAGTATTGCCAATCCTAGCTCTAGGGGATGTCACCATAAAGGGGATTGTAGACACATGGGCAGGAGTGAGTGTACTAAGCCATGCATTACTCCAAACCTGGGGTTACCCACCGATCAAGACTGCTAGGTTCAACGTCATGTTGGCTAATGGAATGAAGGTGAAATGGTTCAGAGTGTTTAAAAATTGGCCAGTGAAGATTGTAGGAGTCCAATTTTCGGTTGACTTCATAGTCATGAAGGGAGTGGACTACGACATCCTGCTAGCCCGGACCCTGGATGCATAATGTGCAAGTCGTAGAAGATTGGGGCAATGATCTTATCTTCTTAGGCAATCAAACATAGGCTATAAGAGTAGAGATGGACACTTGGAAGACTACGCCAATAGACATAGATGCCATCTCCACCATGCTGAAGGGCGATGGAAAATAGATTAGGGGATCCTATGGGGCCCTTGCCAAGTATATCCCATGCGCTAAGGATGAGCGAGACTAGATGCATGTTCTTACTACCATCGACGTACCGTTCTCAGATACTGAGGAGTATGAACAAGCCATTAAGACATCTAGCAAGCCCAAGAAACACCCTTAGTACCAGTCTACATGATGGTTGGAAGTCCACTCAAAAAACCCAACCTTGTTGCATTCCAAGTCCCAAACAATAGACGAGAGCTCTTGGAGATTCTATGGTACTTAACCAACAAGTTGGTTGGAAATCCAGCAACCAACCTTAAGCCACTTCAAGACCTCTTGGATGAGCTTGCATGGCGATGGTCCAAGGTACACGATTTAAACTTGAAGTACAATTGGGCCTTAATCCTTGACCAACAAGGAGGGAATTTTTAGAACTAGGAGAATGAGGAGCAACCAAACAAAGACCACTCTGACGATGAATATGAGGACTGATGTTCCTTTAGTGATGAGAGTGAAAGGGAAATTGATACCCTAGAGTACAACACTAGGGGGCGCATAATCAAACAAATATGAATAGACCCCAGACCACGCAAGCAGAGTGCACTTAGAGTAGAAAAGGGAGTCAAATATGCAAGGACTGTGATCAAACTTGGTTAGAGCACACTGATGCAATCGACTACAAGTAGTCCAGGCCTAACCCAACCAAGTGATGCAGCATAGCTGCAAACAAACTCACCTTTTGAGCTACAACCACCATGAAAGAGCCCCTCTTCTAGCAAAGACAGAGAGTTCAATTCCAAATTGAAAGTCAGCTCAGATAGTGTTCCTGAAATACCTCGACCTCCCAAGACTAGACGCATGAAGGGGGACCTACCCGTCCACTTACGACACCAACAATAAGAGGGAGGAATGACGGATGCTAAGCAATGAAACACAACCGCAAGAACAATGAAAACCACAAGACCTGCCCAAATGATTCACAAAGTTCAAAAAGGGAGATAGGGTGGTGATCTTGCTGGGAGCCAAACAATAGGGGCAAGCAAGTGAACCTATCAAGGGACCCGTCAAGGTCAAAAAGGTCAATTTAGCCAGGGAAGGGGAGATCCTATCTTTATAGTTGATGACTTGGCTGAGCAAGATGAAGCAAGTCTCATTACTCTCTTGCGAGAGTATGTAGACATCTTTGCTTGGTCCCTAGAAGAGCTCAAAGGGGTAGACCCATGTAATAAAGCTAAATTCCACAGCAAGCTTTTAAACTGAAAATACAAGAAATAGACATAAAATGCCAAGAAGCCATAGCCAAGGTTGCTTGGCAAGAAATGGTATTACCATATTGGTTGAGAATCAAATGATGAGAGGCTACAGCAAGGTATGCACCCCAAGCTATGGTGGCCAAGAGTATTCACCCTCTTAGATGGTGGGAGGTTGAGACCTCAACAAGTAATGTTTTGTAAAATGAAAAAAAGATGCTACACATGTTACACCTCCACCTTTTATACTTACCCTAGACCAAGGCATTTATGCTTTATTACAAGCCATCCTAGTCTAAAAGAGCTTTGTCCTAGTATCCAGTCATGCCATTAAAATCCAATTTTGATGACCATAGAGCAATTATTATTATGATAGAAATTTAATACAGCAAACTGTCCTATTCAGATATTACTTTGTTTCTTGCAAAAGCCATGGAAAAGAATCAAGGTATGATGATGGTTTCCAAGTAGACTCCTCCATGGGAAAACCTCGCCATTTAATAAGCTACTCCAGTAGCAAATGGTTTCTTAAAATCTTTTCTCTTTTTCCAATAACCTTTTCAAGCTCATAAATGATAAGACCATCTTCATCCATGGGAGGTAACTCTTCTAAAACCTTTATGGCTGGACCCATATATTTCTTAAGTTGGGAAACCCAGAAGGTAGAATGAATCCTTGTTGAAGAAGGCAAATCAAGCTTGTATGCAAGCTCACCAACTTGTTTGAGGATTTGATAAGGCCCATAGTAACGATGAGCCAACTTATTATGACCACCTTTGAGAGAAGCATACCTAGATTTAGGCACTTTGAGAAATACCCAATCTCCTTTTTCAAACTCCAAAGGTCTCCTCTTTTCATTAGCATAAGGCTTCATAACATCTTGTGCCTTCCTAATGTTTTCCTTAAATTGATGCAAAAGAGCTTCCATTTTCTCAACTTCAACCTTGGCTTGTGGATTCATGTCTTCGTGTAAAAGGGCTAAAGGTATTTGCACTTTGTGTCCATAAAGCACTTCAAATGGCGACATGCCAATGCTCATATGATGAGTGTTATTATAACATAATTCAGTAAGATGTAACCAATAATCCCACAAAGCTTGAGTGTCATGGTGGCCAAAATGATGAAGATAGACTTCCAACCATTTATTTACATGTTCCATTTTTCCATCGGTTTGGGGATGATATGACGTGCTAGGAGTTAAAATTGTTCCCATAGAAGTGAATAAACTCCTCCAAAAACTTCCCATGAACTTAGTATCATGATCGGATACTATTTTCAATGGTATACCATGAAGCTTAAAAATACATTCCATTAACTGTTCAGCCACTTGCTTTACTGTAAATTGAGCCTTGGTACGGATAAAATGAGCTGATTTAGTCAATCGGTCCACCACTACATAAATGCTATTCCATCCATGCTTTGTTGTAGGTAAGCCCACAATAAAGTCCATTGTAATATTAGTCCACTTGCCTTGAGGAATACGAAGTGGCTGAAGTAAACCATCGGATAGAAGAGATGAATCTTTATTTTGTTGACATGGAAGACATTGCATAACATAATCCTTAACATCCCTCCAAATCCCCTTCCAATAGAAACTCTTATAGATATTATCAAATGTTTTGAACAACCCATGGTGTCTTGCTAAAGGTGAAGAGCACATCTCATGCAAGATACGGTCTTTGAAAGAAGATTGTGGTATCAAGAACACTCTACCACGATACCATAAAAGACCATTGTGCCATTTGAAATTTGGATACTCTTCTCCTTTGCCTTGCTGAAATTCCTTCATCATCTTTGATGCTTGCTCATCAAGCAAATACTCCTCTTGAATATCATGGATCCAATCCTTATGCATGGTTGAAATGGTAGAAATGGAATATACCCAAATTCTTGATAAGGCATCTGCCACCACATTGTCTTTTCCAGCCATATAAGATATTTCAAAGTCATATCCTTGAAGAGTAGCTAACCATCTTCGTTGCTTGGGAGATAGATTTGGTTGTGAAATAAAGTATTTCAGCACACAATGATCGCTTTTGACCTTGAAATGGCTGCCATAGATGTAATGATGTCACTTTTTGATAGCATGCAATATTTGCTAGCATCTCTTGCTCATAAACATGTAATTAACACTCCTTATCATCAAGCTTTCAGATCTCATAAGTTATGACTCCACGATCTTGACATAAAACAATCCCAATTCCTCTTCCAATAGCATCCACACATATGATAAACTCCTTAGAGAAATCCGGACATACAAGGATGGGTGCTGAAATTAGAAGAGATTTCATCTCATTAAAACTTTGATCAACAATGGAGTCCCAAAAGAAAGATTCCTTTTTGAACCTATCCATCAATGGAGCCGTCACATGAGTATAATTCTTAATGAACCTTCTATGTAAGGATGACAACCCAAGGAATCCTCTCAAAGAGGTTGCATTCGTAGGAGTAGGCCATTCTTTAACACATTTTACATTATTGGGGTCCACTCTAATCCCTTGTTCTCCCACAACATGACCTAAGTATTCAACTTCATCTTACATGAAAGAACACTTTGTAATCTTGGCAAAGAGTATGTGTCTTTGTAAAGTGTCAAAGGCCTCTCTCATATGCTTCAAATGCTCATCCTTGGATTTGCTATAGATTAGGATATCATCAAAGAAAACAAGGACTATTTTGAACAAGAAGGGCTACAATATTTTATTCATGAGGGCTTGAAAAGTAGCGGGTGCATTGGAAAGTCCAAATGGCATAACCAAGAAGTGGGATAACCCTCTTTTAGTCCTAAAGGTTGTTTTGAACTCATCTCCTACCTTCATTCGAATTTGATGATCACTCAATGGAAGATCTATTTTGGTGAAGACCTTTGCATCTTTAAGCTCATCCAAAAGATCATTAATTTGGGGAACAGGATACCTATTCTTGATCGTTGACTTGTTCAAATCCCAATAATCAATACACATGCGAAATGATCCATCCTTCTTTTTGACTAAGAGTATGGGAGAGGCAAATGGTGATTGACTTTGCTGAATTAAACCCATTTGCAACAATTCTTTGACTTGTCACTCCATTTCTTCCCTTTCAAACTTGGACAAGCGATAGGGAGGCTTGTTGATGGGCTTTGTATTGAGCAACGAATCAATAGGATGGTCAACCTCTCGCTTTGGAGGTAAAGATAATGGTGGATGAAATAAATCCTTGTATTCCTCCAATAACTCTCCCAATATTGGATCATTTTTCATTGAAGAAGAAGATGGTTGATTTGTTAATTTTCCTTCATCTACTTTTGCAAGCAAAAGAATGAAGATGCATGACTTTACATTGATTTCTTTTTGCAATTTCTTCATGGTGATGAGTTCTATTTGTCTGTGGTCTATGAATTTCAACTCTATGTGCTGTCCTTGCCAATTAAATCCCATTTGCATTTGCTCCAAGTCCAAGGTAAATTTGCCAAGTGTTTTCAGGCAATTACATCCAATGACAATGTCAATAGGCCCCATATCCAAAGTGATCAAGTCTACTTTTATTGTGCAAGAGGGCGATAACTCAATTGAAGTAATGGACACACTTCTTTACTAGACTCATATGCACCATTGGCAACTTGTATCCACAAGGAAGAATCCATATCAATGGGTAGCAACTTCAACCCATTCAAAGATTTGGTGTTGACGAAGCTATGAGTGCTGCCCATATCCACTAGAATATGTGCAACCTTGCCATTAATGAAACCTTTGAGTCTAAGTGTATTTTTTCCTTTGCAACCGGTCCATGCATCATGTGAGATGGTATACAAGGAAGCAAAAGAATCATGATTACCACCTGGATCAAAAGGAAATCCATCCATGGGATCATATAATTCTTTGTTGGTGGTATGCTCTTTGTCATGAATCTGTTCAACCGTTGGGTATGCATCAACATGCAGTAAATTTCCCTCTTGATCTTCTTCTTCTTCAAATTCCACTTCCTGAGTGATAACCATGTTGATTTTTGAGTTCTTAGCTTTACACTTCAGCTTATGATTTTATGACCACTTCTCCCCACATTTGAAGCATAATCCTTTTGCATGCGTTTCCCTAAGCTTATCGTGAGGAAGGAAGTTGATGTTAGAACTCTTTTGGGACAATTTAGGAGCCCTTTTAGCTCTTGAAAAAGTACCTCTTGGCTCAATCACATTTCTAAAAGTTTTCCCCTATTTTTGTATAAAATTTCCAGTCTGTTTAGAGGCATAAACAATGGAAAATGTTGACACTTTGCTGTTATAATTGTTTGGAATGTTATAACCTTTGTTTTCTTGCTAAAAGAGTCTCTTGATTGGCTGAAAACTTGCCCATACTTTGTAGGTTGATTGGAAACATTATTGCCCATAATTCTTTGCTGAAAATTTTATGCATCTCTTTTGTACTTCAAAGAGTATCTTTCAGCCAATTGTATGGCCTCATGTAATGTTTTTGGTTGTTGAGCTCCTATCTCCAATGATAGGTGGGGTCAAGAGCAAAAATGCATTTGTTCAACTTAACAAAATCTGAAATACCTTCAACATACATGAAAAGATTCAAGTAGGTATTGGAATAGTCTCTAACGGACATTCCTCTTTGAGCACATACATACCATCTTCTTTGAAGCCTTTCTTTTTCCAAAGGAGATACAAAGACATCAATCATTGCTTGTTTGAACTCCTCCAAAGAGTCAAAATTTTGCCCAATATTTTGCATGTAATGCCACCAAGTATGGGCATAACCTTCAAGATGAAGAGCCATGAAATAAATTTTGGCCTCTTCACTTCTAGGGTAAAGGGTGAAGTGTTGAGATGACAAGCTCAACACATGTGGACATTGATGATGGACCGCCTGGTTAGATGGGTCCACACGTCTACATTTAGCACATCGGTGGTCATTATGACTTACACATGGCCACTGACTCATTACTTATTATATTCAGGTTGTTACACCTATTTATAGCTGGCATAGTTATAGCGCCAGTCGACTAGTGTAGTCGGTTATGCATTGTTTGACTTAGTAGGCCACTTTCCTTTATGTTGCATCTTATCTATACTTTGTGTACATTGTAAAGAGAGTGAAAGAAGAAGAAGAAACCAGAAAGAAAACATTTTGGCCTCCATCTCTCTTCTTGTCTATTGAGTGAGCTTCTCCTTTTGCATTCTGTGTGTGTTCGACGCAGCATCTTGAGCAACTCCCCCCACCACGCGATTCTTGACATGGTATCAGAGTCGCACCACTGAGAGAGGTTGATTTCGAAGACTGAAGTGAAGGAGAAGAAGCAAGGTTTGAGCAAGCAAGCCACGAGTAAGAATCTCTCCCATTCTTCCACTCTTTCTCTTGGATAGTGCTTGTGGAGGCACTAGAAGCAGGGCATAGCAAAAATCTCAGATTGTAGTGAGATTTGGTGTGCGTAAAGAGCGCTGTGTATTTTGCGAGGGCCCCAAAAATCTCAGATTGTAGTGAGATTTGGTGTGTGCAAAGAGCACTGTAATTCAGGGCCCGTTTTAGAGCCGTAAGGTTGCAGACAACAGTTTCAGGGTACACTGTGACTTTGACTGCATTGACCGAACGTGGGTGCGCAGGTTACAGATTTTAGATCTGTAAGTTCAAAGGTGTTTACCAGTGAGTAAACACAAGGTTTATCTGCAAATAGGTTGCAGATTGCATGTATTGTTGAGCAGACAGTGAAAAAGGCTGTCTGGTGTATTGCTATGCACTACAGGTCGAGGGTTGCAGAAGATTTGCTTACTGTTGGTATTAATTTTGTGATAATGGCAGAGAACAGTGGAAGCCCCATCATTGAGAAGCTTGATAAGAACAACTACCCATCATGGAAGTTTCGTGTCACGAACTTCCTTATTGGAAAAGGCCTCTACGAGTTTGTTTCAAGTGAAGAAAAGGAGCCGGAGGTGAGTGATCCTCCAACTGCAGAAGAGACAAAGGCACGAAAGGAATGGAATGCAAAAGACAAGAAGGTCATGTATTGGTTGTCTGCAGTAATTGACAATAATATGCTGGGACACATTAGAAATGCAGAGAATGCATATGCATCTTGGACCATACTTGAAAGTATGTTTTCTATAAATACAAAGGCAAGAAAGATTCAACTCAAGCAAGAGTTGAATACATTGAAGAAAGGGAAGATGTCTATCAATGAGTATGCATTGAAGATAAGGAGCATTGCAGATGCATTGGTAGCGATTGATGCAATGCCCGATGATGATGATTTGGTGTTGTCAACCTTGGGTGGACTTAACAATGAAAAGGCTTGGAAGTCTTTTGTAACTTCCGTATATGTTAGAAAGCCATTTCCAGATTTCGATGAGTTGGTCTCTCTAATGATCATTGAAGAAATCAACATGTAGAGTGAGACATCTGAAAGAAGTGGTGAACATGTCTAGGCTTTCTACACCAGTTCAGGAAGGGGACATGGCAGGTTCTCTTCAAGAGGCCGTGGTATAGGATGTGGTAGTGACAACCAGCAAAACAGATTGAGTCAGCAATTTGGCAATATGCAAGTTTCAGGAGGTCGTGTTAACTTTAGAGGCAAGGGGAGCTTTAGAGGAAGAGATGGATGGCAGAACAGAGGTTCTAACAACTCTGGTATTGTGTGCCACTACTGTGGCAAAACAGGTCATATTGCAGCCCAATGTTATACTAAGAAAGATGATATCCGCAGTGGTAAGTTGCAGCAAGGAAACTATGCATCGTCTTCACAACAGAATGAAGACAAAAATGAACGTTTGTTCGTTATGCAGCATATGCTGAATGCTGTTACAGGAAAGGGAACACATGAAGATGTTTGGTATGTTGATTCAGGTGCATCCAATCATATGACCAGCCATGCAGAATGGTTTGGAGAGATGCAAGATTTGCAGAATGCAGGTTATGTGCAGACGGGTGATGACTCATGCCACCCAATTTCACACATTGGAAAAGTTTCCTTGTCCTTGCATGATGGTAAGACAAAGAGTCTTTCAGATGTATTACATGTGCCATCTATTACAAAGAACTTGGTGTTAGTCGGTCAAATGGTAGAGCAAGGGCTACAAGTCAGATTTAATGCAAAGGACTGCTTTGTAGAAGACTTCAATGACAAGTGCAGGTTGGTAGCAAAGGGAAGTAGAGTTGGACGTATGTTTACTCTGGATGCTGGAATACCTACTATGAATGCTGCTATGTATGCCAAAGGAAAAGCTGTTGTTGCAGACATTGAAATTTGGCACAAACGTATTGGATATGCAAATGTACAAAGACTGAAATTAATGCAGTCCAAAGGGTTGGTTACAGGTTTGCCTACATTTAAAGTTGCAGAATTTCATAAGGTATGCGAAGCATGTCAGTTTGGTAAGCAGGCAAGACAACCCTTTTCACATGATAGAGATGTAAGTAGAAATATCCTTGACGCTGTGCGTACGAACATTTAGGGGCCCACACAAAATGTATCTCTTGGAGGCAGTTTATACTTTGTCACATTCATTGATGATTGTTCTAGAAAGTTGTGGGTATATTTTATAAAGGAAAAGAGTGAAGCATTTGAGCACTTTAGAACCTTCAAGGCTGCAATTGAAAGAGAAACAGGCTTGAAAGTAAAGTGCTTGAGGTCAGATGGAGGGGGAGAGTACCTCTCAAATGAGTTCAGTGATTTTCTGAGGTCTCATGGGATAAAGAGATAGTTCACATGTAGGTATACCCCACAGCAAAATGGGGTTGCAAAAAGGAAAAACATGCATATTGCAGAAGTTGCACGTGCCTTGATAGGGCTGAAAAGAATATGCCTAAGCATTTTTGGTCTGAGGCTGTTCATACTAATGTTTATATTATGAATAGAACTCCCACAGTTGCAGTTCATGGTATGACCCCTGAAGAATGTTTTACAGGTAAGAAGCTTGATGTTTCACACTTGAAAGTGTTTGGCTGCATTGCGTATATTCATGTGCCAGATGAGTTGCAAAAGAAACTAGATCCAAAGGCTGAAAAGTGTGTCTTTATCGGATACTCTTTAGAGCAGAAAATGTATCGCTGTTATAACCCTGCCACATGTAAGTTCAGAATGAGCAGGGATGTCATCTTTGATGAAATGAGCAGTTGGTATGCATCTAGTGGTGATGCATTGGATGATGATGATGATCATGACACTCATGTGTAGGGTGAAAAGCAAGAATCACGGACTCTTAGTGGACCAGAGACATCATCTAGTAGTCCTTGGTCTGGGAGACTAAGGAGTACCTCTACATCTTCGGGTGCATCTAGTAGCACTACAGGTAAAGACAAAGGAAAGAATAAAGTGTTAGAAGGCATTGATGCAGTTCTTGATGGAGATTCCAGTGGCTCAGAGAGCTTGGATGATGAGCTTGGCATTCCTTCAGTGAGGACTCCAGGTGTGCAGAGAGCACGCGTTAATGCAAAGACTCCATTGAGTGATCCAGTGACATACAGATCTAGCAGGGTCAGATACCCTGTTAAAAGATTTGGTTTTGAAGGTTATGCAACTCACCATTATGCTTATATGGTGAAACTAGTTGAGGATGTTGAGGCCACATGTTTTGAGGAGGCTGTTGGTCATGCTCATTGGGATGCAGCAATGGATGAGGAGATGGCTGCATTAGAGGCCAATAAGACTTGGGAACTAGTATAATTGCCAAAGGGCAAGAAAGCCATTAGATGTAAATGGGTTTATAAGATTAAGTACACTGCAGATGGTTCTATTAGCAGGTACAAAGCTAGGCTTTTTGCAAAAGGCTATGCCCAGACATATGGCATAGATTATGATGAAACCTTCGGTCCAGTTGCTAGGATGGCAACTATCAGATGTGTGATTGCTTTGGCAGCAGCCAAAGGTTGGAGGTTGCAGCAAATGGATGTGAAGAATGCCTTCTTGCATGGTGATTTGCAAGAAGAAGTGTATATGGATCAGCCAGCAGGTTATGAAGATTTAGAGCATCCCACGTATGTGTGCAGTTTGAAGAAGGCGCTCTATGGGCTCAAGCAAGCACCTAGAGCATGGTCTGACAAGATCAGAGAGTATCTTGTTAATATTGGCTTTTATGTTTATGATGCTGATCACTCACTTTATGTGAGAAAGGGAGATGCAGGTTTGGTCATCATAGTCGTCTATGTGGATGACTTGATTATTACAGGTGATAGTGATAGTGGGATTGCTGAAGTCAAGGATTCTTTGAAGAAGGTTTGAGATGAAGGATTTAGGTGAGCTAAGATACTTCCTTGGCATTGAGGTGATCAGATGTGATGATGGTATATGGCTATTCCAAAGATAGTATGGCTTGGATATGTTGTCCAAGTATGGTATGACAGTATGCAAACAACTTTCAGTCCCATTGGAGCAGAATGTAAAGTTGAGTGCTGATGTTGGGGATGAGATAGAAGACCCTACTATGTTCAAGAGGATAGTGGGGAGTCTGATCTACATGACCATTACAAGGCCAGACTTGAGCTACGTTGTTGGTCTTGTGAGTGAGTTTATGCAAGTACCTAGAAAGCCACATTTGGATGCAGTCAGACGCATATTGAGATATGTGAAGTCCACATTACATTATGGACTTTTCTATGAGGCAGGTAGAGATGCATAGGTGTTTGGATACACAGATGCAGATTGGGCTAGTAGTATGTCTGATAGAAGATCTACCAGCGGATACATGTTCTCTCTTGGTAGTGGAGTAGTTGCTTGGAGCAGCAAAAAGCAATCTACAGTTGCTTTGTTGAGTACAGAGGCTGAGTATAGAGGTGCTGCTGTTGCAACATGTGAGGTAGTATGGCTGCAAAAGTTATTGGCTGATTTGGATGTGCAGGTGAAAGGTCTAGTTGCCATTTATTGTGACAACATGAGTAGTATACAGTTGGCTAGAAACCCTGTGTTCCATGCCAGGAAAAAACATATTGAGGTACACTACCACTTTGTGAGAGAGAAGGTACTAGCAGGTGAGATTGACTTGGTGTATGTCAGCACATAGGATCAGATAGCTGACCATGAGATGAAGGTTGTCTATTTGAAACATGCTCTTGGTTTGGGATGCCATGAGCTGATCTTCACTCATCATGCCTTCCACCTTCATGAACTTGATTGTTGCCTGCATTCCTTTTTTGTGCATTTGTGGGATGATGATAAAAATTCTTGTAGAAGGGGTCACATCCATAATAATCATTATCCCATCAAGTGTTGTCTTGTTCCCCTTTATGTCTATGATTATCCTTTGGACTGCTAAACTGAGGCCTTGGGGTATGAATGCCATGAATTTGTGAAGAATGATGGTTGCCCCTCACTCTAGATGGTTCTCCCCTTTCAAAAGTGTGCATTACTGAATGAGAATTGTCTTTGCTTGGATGAGAATTATTACCAACAAAAGGGATTGCATGGGAGTCTTCAATAGCTTGAGGTTCTCTTTGTGGTTTGCTTCCAATTTCCTTTATGGCTGAGATGAGCTCTTGGAATAAGGATTTGTTGCTTTGCTGCAAAATTAGAGATTTCTTGGTTTACCTGTGCCATCCCTTGCAAAAAAACTTGATTCATATGGGTTAAACCTTCATTCAAAGCCTTCAAATCCTTAGAAAGGCCTTCATTAACATGTCCCAACTCTTTTGACAGTAGGAGATAATCATTCCCTGCATGCTCTTCATGTATGTCATGTTATCCTTGATGTGTGCTATAAGAAATCCCAATGCTTAATTATTCATCTATTTGATCAACATTATGGGCTTTAGTTGTGTAATTTTTATCCTCTTGGAAGTCTTTGACACCATCATTCAATGCCTTAGTAATAGGGTATTTCTTCTTATTCCTGGCCATTAGGAAACAATGATGTAGTAGTAGACAGTTTGTCACTTAGCCCCTTGTTTCTCTCAGAATATGGCACCAATCCCAATGCTTAATAACTCTATGGAAATATTATTATATGGGGATATAAAAAATTTAGTAATATTTTAGCTTGCAATAAGGTATATGGGTAGAATGAGCTCACACAGTGTATCAAAGGCAACCTGTTTAGGTGCAGTTCACTAGACCCCCTGTCAATAAATTGGTCATAACTTTTTCTCTCAATGTCCAATTACTAAATTTTTTGATTCAAATGAAAGATTAACATCCCCTCTTTTAATCAAGATATTAAGATCCCAATTCAGATCATGATATAATTTTCTGTAATAGGAACTATGTACTTGTCTAGAGAATTCCTGCAACCTGTTAACACCCTGTGGAAACCCTGTTTGACCCTATAGGAATACCCTGAGTGAAGGAAACCCTTGTAGACCATTGTAGCAACTAGGAGAAGGTTATGGGGCACTTGTAGGGCTCAAGAATAACATGTAGATTGGTATATACTTGTTGTTTTATCTGTCAAAACTCTGTCAAACACCTGTAGGTACCCTGAAGATAGGAGATGCCCTGCACCTCTTCCAATAGTTCATCAACCACTTATGGAACCCTAAATATTACTGATCAATGCTGTAGTAGTGCCAAGCTCTGATAATGGAAAATGTACTTGCACCTAAATTTGAAAATTTCATGGGCTCCGAGACAAGAGGGGTGTGCAAAGTTCCACCTCAAGCCGGGTTGTGCACCCCTTCAGAGTCTTAATCGGGAAGGGAGTCTCACCTCTCTTTTGTCTTCTCGACTCGCTTGGCATCCAATTTTCCTCGTGGGAAAACAACATGGCAAGTACATTCTAATGGCTAATCAAACAAGGATGCTATGCGTTGCTTGAAAAAGCCTTTGAATTCTTTAACGAAATACAAGTGGGTATTGGAAAATGACTGAATTGAAAGCGCTATGGATAGGGCATTACCCTTTTGCAGTGACTCAGTGCTTTCACAATGTTCCCACTTACCAATTTCATCATTGTTTCAGTCCTATGGCATCAATGCTGAATCATCCAACAAAAATCCAATTCAAGTAGGCAGTGAGTAGCATTTATGCAATCAATTGAGCTTCTACATTTGAATGGGCAGAAAAGAACTCATCAAGAAATCATAATCAATCCTGGGCTGAATTCTACATGCCTTCAATAGGAATTAAGAGGTTCTATTACACTCAATCTCTCTTATGAACAATAGGACTGTTTCAAAAGTACTAGAATTAAATCTTTAATGCTGATGGAGAGTAGTAGATGAATCCAACCAATCAACCTTCAGCATAAGCCACCATCAATAGACCAAAATTTTAGATCAATAAGACCAACTTCAAGAAGGCTTTGTCCAATATGATTGCTCCCATGTAATCTTCAGCTCCCGATTAATAAGATTGCTCCAATGCAATCAAAAGAAGTCAATGATTTGATAGAAGTCCACAACAGCTTGTTGGAGAAGATCCTTTGAGCTTTGATGCATGTAAATTCTCATTAGAATCATGGATTCCATGAATTTTCAGACATTGCTATATTCAAAATACTGAAAATGCTTTCAAACTTGAAGAATTTCTTCAATGTAAGCCAAATCATTGAAGAATACTTTCAATTGGACCTTCTCAGGGTTGTAGACAATAAAAGACCCATGAAATTGAAGGAAATAATCCAAGAGGCATATAGCTTACTGTCCTTTCTGAGATGGTTGCCATGATCAAGAGGCATATAGCCACTCTATGAAGAGCTTAAAGTATGGAGATTACAGTCCTGTAGGTCACTTTAACCATTGAAGGGTCTGAGAGAAGAGCAAAGCCAAGATCCAACATGAAAGCTTGAGAGAAGGAAGTGAGAGAAGCTGGTCCCAAAAAGTAATCTCAGTTCAACCACTGTAACCCCACTTAGACTTCAGTTAGGGTCAAAAGCCTTCAAAATGGACCTTCATTTGACCATGTCTTGCTATTTCGGCCAAGAACCTCCATCTTCCTCAAGATCTTCTTTAAGAAACCTTCAAAATTAGTCCCAACTTGTTGCAAAGAACTTTGACTAGTCATGGTTTGAATTGTACCAAACCCTGTGACCAAATCTTGGTGCTCTAGTTATCTGGTTCCTATCCCTGTGACTAAATTCTCCAAGAAAATGACTCTTTCCATGGATCAAAGTCCATGCTTTGATACCAATGTAATAAAGATAAATTCCACATCAAGCTTTTAAATTAAAAATACAAGAAATAGACATAAAATGCCAAGAAGCCATAGCCAAGGTAGCTTGGCAAGAAATGGTATTACCAATGTTGGTTGAGAATCAAATGATAACAGGCTGCAGTAAGGTATGCACCCCAAGATATGGTGGCCAAAAGTATTCACTCTCTTAGATGGTGGGAGGTTGAGACCTCAACAAGTAATGTTTTGTAAAATGGCAAAATGATGCTACACATGTTACACCTCCACCTTTTATACTTACCCTAGACTAAGGCATTTTTGCTTTATTACAACCCGAGTGTGGTGACTCACAACATACCCATGACACCTGATGCAACACCAGTTGAATAGTGACCATATCCCATGAATCCAAATCATGCCCATGCTATCAAGGAAGAAATCAACAAGCTAGTGAGAGCATAATTCATCTACGAAATTGAACACATGGATTGGGTTTTCCCCATAGTTATCGTATTAAAGAAGAATGTAAAGATTAGAGTATGTATCAATTACAAGAAGGTAAACACAACTACAAAGAGAGATAATTACCCACTGTTGTACACTGAGCACATGCTCGAGAGAGTGGTTGGCAAAGAGGCCTACAATTTTTTGGATGATTTTTCTAGATACAATCAGGTGCAAGTGCATCCTAACGATAGGCATAAGACCGCATTCACCACTGAATGGGGAGTCTTTGCCTACATAGTCAAGCCTTTTGGATTGACAAATGCACCAACCACTTTCCAATGATTGATGTGTAGAATATTCAAAGACATGCTGAGGAAGGAGTTAGGGGTTTTTGTGGAAAACTTGTGTGTTCACTTTGCATGGCGAGAACACTTAAATAGGCTCCAGAGGCGGTCCTTGAACGATGTCAGCTACACCGCCTCTCATTGAATCCCTTGAAGTGCCAATTTTGGGTGAAGCATGGATGTATCCTAGGACACATGGTGTCAAAGAATAGCATTGCCATAGATTCCTTGAAGATCAAGGTCATTGTAAATCTTTCACCCCCAACTAATTACAAGGGTATTCAGTGCTTTTTAGGATATACAGGGTATCATCGACTATTTGTGTTAAACTATGCATTGATTGCTAGACCTCTATACAAGATGTTGATTATATTCGAATGAACCGTGGAATGCCAATGCGTGAAAAAAGGATCTAACCACATCACCGATACTACGAGCCCCAAATTGGACACTCATGTTTCACATGCACATCGACGCTTCGAAATTCATCATAGGAGATGTGTAGTGCCAACTCGGTGAATAGAACTTGGACTATCCGATGAGATTTTCTAGCAAACAACTCACTGAGACTAAAATAAATTACTCAAAAATGGAGAGAGAGGGCTTCGCCATGGTTTTTTCCGTAAAGAAATTTTAGCATTATCTTCTAACTACGCCTTTTACTTTCTTTGTTGACCACCCATCAAGCCTTGCTGTATTTGGTTAACAAACCATGTGGTACAAGATGCATTGCTAGATGGTGTCTTTTAGTTTTGGAGTTTTATTTCTCTGTGATGTTCATAGCATTGTGGACAAATTGCCAGACATGCATCTATTTTGCTTATCTAGCGAAAAAGATTTATTTAGAGCTAACATGATACCATATTGGACAGATGATTAGTTCAAGTTCTTAAACACAGACTTCGTGAATGACCTATAGAAAAGGCCCGACTCAAGCATCTCATCCTAAAAATCCAACCATAACTGACCAACTTTACAGACTGGGGCAAGACGGGTTACTGGGTAGATGTGCATGTGAGCACGAGATGCACGACATGCTAACAAAGGCACATGACGAAATTGTAGGAGGACATTTCAGTGGAGATGCGACAGCTCGCGATGTGTTGCAGTCCGAGCTGTGGTGGCCCACCCTCTTTCGAGATGTGGCATGATTTGTGAAGTACTGTGATGAGTGCCAAATAACTAAAGTTCCAATTTGTAAGGATCACATGGAGCTAACCCCAATTATCACATGACAACCCTTTGAGAAATGGGGATTGACTTCTTTGGACCCATTAGTCTTGCATCATAGTATTCACAAGCCAAATACATCATTGTGGCTACCGATTATCTGACAAAATGGGTAGAAGTGCAAGCTACGAGAAAGAATGATGCTCGGACCATTGCTAAGTTCCTATGGGAGCAAGTGATCTCACGATTTGGCTGCCCCATCAAACTAGTTAGCGACCAAGGCACACACTTCATCAACGAAGCGATAGCTCACCTCCTGTCCTCCTTCCTAATCATCCATCGAAAATCCTCACCTTATTACCCACAGGAAAATGGTCAAGCTTAATCCACAAATAAAATCCTAGTAAATGTCCTAACCAAAGTCGTTTTTGCTTCACACAGTGATTGGGATAACAAGTTGATGGCGGCCTTGTGGGCCTACCGCACAGTGTCACAATGCATAGGATTGAAGGTCACCATAGGGGTTTGGCAAGAAAATTGGACAAGATAGATGAAGATGTGTCTTCAAGGGATAAGTAGGATTCAAGTGAATGTTTATAGGTTCAAGAGGAACTTTACAACCTTCAGTTCACCATATACTTTGGATTATCTTGGAAAGACAGATTTATACATAAGACGATTGAATATATGGGTTAAGAGCTTGAAACTTATGATCATAAAGATGGATGATTTGCAAATAGGAGTACAAATTCAATTGATACAAGAAGAGTCTTGCCCTTCCTTGCCTATAAATATAATTGCCTATTTCAGCCTAGGCATGATGAAGATGTTCAAGACACTTTCTCTTTTCAATTGATTAGTACAATGAAGATAGACGTTCAAGATAAAGAATACCTATATTAGCCTTTTAATGATTCAAGGTTATGGAACTAGCATTACCGTTGCTAGTTTTTCATAAAAAGATAATGAGATTTATGACTTAGATCAACGTAACTCAAATAAAGTACATGCATAAAAGCTTTAGCCTATGGAATGACCATTATGGACAACCAAGATTAATTCCAAAGCATGGCAAGAAATCACCAAAAGATTCCTTTGAAACCTCCCTTGAATGAAGAGGAAGTAAGATACTATGTAGAGGAAATTACAAGTCTAGTTTGTTCTTGCAATGATTGTAGTTGAAGAAGAATCTTTGTTTACAAGTTTCAGCCCTAAAATACTCTATTTTAGGTCAAGAAGAAGAGGCCAAAGTATCACATAACAGTGCCAAAAGATGACCTTGAAACTTTATTACAAAGAGTATAGCTTGTAGTCACTCATGAGAACCAAGAACAACCCATGTTTTACCAAGATTAAAGAAGAGGATCACAAATAAAGTTCTAGCCCATGAATACCCTATTTTTGGTTGCCAAGGATAATCCAAGATGACACAAATAATCTCCCAAAGAGTACTTTCAATGCCTTTTCAAGGCAAGAGTAATTAGATGCAACAATTATAAGTGAAATTAGAGCATGTTCTCTTCATAAACCATAATAATAGAAATGGAGCTTCAAAGAGACATGATTCAGCCCAAAAAGAGTGTTGGGCTGCATATGATAGTGCAAAATCAGAGCTTTATGTCTCCCAAAGATATCTTCTTGATAGAGAAGAGAGTCCACATCAAGAGGTAGGTACATAAGACATTGCCCTTCTCTTCTTCACAAATACATGTACCATTTGAACCGTGCAAGAGGTGCTTTGTAAAACAATGATTCAGCCCATAAAAGAGCAACCTTGGGCCTTTAAGTATAGCCCACAAGCCTTGATAATATAGATCAAGAAGTGGAACAAGAGGCTCACTTGTTAGGAGAGAGTTGCTACTTCGTAGACGAACAATATTCAAAGCTTCCTTCTTTCTTCTTCAATGAGCATGAATCCCCCCTCCCATGAATGGACTACTACCTTCCTCTTTATACACATTTTGCATGTTTCTCACAGTCAAGAGTGGCCTTCCATTTTTTTCATTGCATGGAAAGAGAGGTACTTACATGTCAAGTAGATTCTTCTTATGTTGCTTGTGGTTGCATGGCTTCATCTCCTTTGTGTGGTAGTGTATGAGCTTCTTTCTCCCTTATCCAAGATGCACCCTGTTCACAGCCTAAGGAAGCTTTTAAAATGCGGTGCAAAAAGTAGAAGGTTCACGTCTTTCAAATGAATCACAACTAGGTCATATAAGCAAGGTTATGGTAAACACAATGCCCCACACATAGCCATCTTAGACAACTCCATTTTCTTTGTGACTTTTCTTGTCAATACACTTGTAACTCTTGAATATCATAAGTACAGAACCACATCATAGAGACTGCCCAAGGGGACCTACCAAGTCATCTGCTCATGACCATATATTCTCATGTTTAATGTTCCATGACTTACAGAACTTGAAAGGTGAGAAGGATCAAAGCTTTCTTGGAAGTGAGCTATGGCAGAGAGCATGAGCAAGAAGAGAGAGAGACACAAATGGGAAATCCAATAGTCACAATGTGTGCTCGGGCCTTCCTTTATTCAAATTATCACTAAAAGAATAAAGAATAAAGTGACGGTGATGGGTGCCCACCACCTACAGTGTGTACAGTGGCGGGTACTGTCAATGTAATAATATACGGGTGGCTAGGCAGAGGCGCCTGCAGTGTGTAGGGGTGGGTACTGTCAGTATAGTAATACATGGGTGGCTAGGCAGAGGCGCCTTTACCCCCAACAACCTCCCACTTAAAGACGAATTTTCCCCGATGAGGAGTGAAAAGAAAAAGAAAAGATAGTGCAATGTATACATGTACAACAAGATAAGAAAAAATGTCATCTCATCCAACGCCCATCAATCTGAGGCTTTTTATGAGTAGATCTACATGATTTTTGTTAGTGGAGATCTTGACAAGGTAACCAAACTTGTCCTCCACAATTCCATGTATAAAGTGATACCTCATCTCAATGTGTTTCATCTTCACATGGAAGACTGGAATCTTGGCTAGCTGAATAGCACTCATAGAATCCGAATGTAGCGTAGGTATAGTATCAATCGTAAGGTCATGAACCAAATGACCCAACCATATGGCCTCCTTGCAAGCCTCAATGGCTGCAACATACTCAGCCTCAGTGGTAGAGAGAGCCATACACTTCTGAACCCTGGACATCCAATAAATAACACCTCCAGCATAGATAAAGACATAGCTAGAAGTGGACTTTCTACTCTTTGCATGTCTTGCATAATTGGAGTCTGTGTATCCCACAACTCCTGTATCTTGGCTACCATAGCAAATACACATATCTCCAGTGCCCTTTAGGTATCTCATAATACCCTTTACAGCATCCCAATGCTTTTTTCCATGTGTAGCCATACAGCATGCTACAACACCAATTGCAAAGGCAATATCTGGATGAGTGGCTATCATGGCATACATAAAACTACCCGTCGCTGATGCATAAGGGATCTTGGCCATCTCGGCCCTCTACTCATCTGTCTGTAGACAATCAGCCTATGAAACCTTCACATAAGAAGGTAATGGACAACCAATAGGCTTTACATCCTGCATGCGGAAACACTCAAGGACTTTATGATTGTACTCCCTTTGTGAGAGGTAGAGTAGTCCCTAATGTTTGTTGTGCTTAATGCGCATATCAAGAATGTGAGAGGCATGTCCCAAATCCTTCATCTCAAAGCTCTTCTTCAGCTAATATTTAAGAGCATCTAGCTCATCATGAGCTTTCCCTACTATCAATATATCATCCACATAAAGTACCAAAATAAGCAAGGAGCCATCACAGGCTTTTTTCCTATAAAGACATGGATCCATAGCATTCCTGTTGTATACAACCTTGTGACTACATAAAGGCATCAAACTTATGATACCACTCCCTAGGTGCCTACTTCAAACCATAAAGACTTTTATTCAATTTGCACACTAGGTGCTCCCTGCCAGATCCTACAAAGCCCTTAGGTTGCTCCATGTATATCTCATCATGCAAATCCCCATGCAAGAATGCAGTCTTGACATCCATCTGATACATATCCAAGTCAAGCTGTGCGACTAAGGCCAACACCAAGCGTAGGGTGGTCATCTTGACCACAGGAGAAAAGACTTCATCAAAGTCAACTCCATGCTCTTGTTTAAAACCCTTAGCGACAAGTCTTGCCTTATAAGCCAGCTTGGGGTTTCCACGGGTACTTTTCAGCTTGTACACCCATTTGCATGGCAAAGTCTTCTTGCCCTGAGACAATGCAACCAAATCCCAAGTCATATTCTTGTGCAAGGAGTCTATCTCAAATTGCATAGCCCTCTCCCAGGAGTGACAGTCACCCCTATGCATAGCCTCACCATAGGTGAGAGGCTCTCTTGCATCTGTAACCAAGACATAATTCATCAAGGGCTCAAATCTATCAAGTGGATGACTATCTTTAGTAGACCAACTCATGGCAGGCTTTGTGGCTAGTCCAACACCCTAGCCATGTGTACCAACTACTGCTGCAGGCTATCCAATTGGCCGTGTAGGAGCACGTGGCTCCTCCTAGAATATAACCCTGCGTATCTCTACCACCTTCTTAGGCTGCCTATGCATCTTGTCTTCATGGGAGACTACATCATGGCTGTGGATGACTTTCCGTGCTTGTAGATCCCAGAGGTGGTAACCCATCTCGCGTGCATCTCCATAGCCAAGGAAAATACATTTGACACTCTTACGATTCAACTTAGTATGCTTGTCTTTGGGTACATGGCAAAATGCCTCACATCCAAAGAAACATAAATGCGCATAAGATGGAGTCTATATCTCCTCTGCAACCTGGAAATCCAAACCACTAGAAGGTGATCTATTTATGACATGCATAGCTTTACTATTGGCTGCCTCAGCCCAAAAGCTCTATGGTAAGCTTGCATGGCTAAGCATACTGTGTACATGCTCCTGGATGGTTCTACTCATCTGCTCAGCCAAACCATTCTGGGGTGGGATATAGAGTGTCATCAACTAATACTTAATTCCTCTCTCATCACATAGTTTCTCAAAAGCACATAACACATATTCTCCCCCATTGTCAGTCATCCTAAGGCATTTTAGTCTATGCCGAGTCTGGTTTTCAACAAATGCAAGCCATCTCTCAAATACAACCAAGACATTTGACTTAAGATTAATGGGGTAAGCCCATACTTTATGCAAAAAATCATCAATGAATCTCACAAAATACTTTGCACCACCCATAGACTAATAGGGCATGGGCTCACAGACATCCAAATGTACCAATGCCAGTGGCTCACTCATGTGTGTCCTACCAGACTTCTTATGCGTATTCCTAGCCTGTTTGCCATAAAGACAATGCTCACATGAATCAAAACATGCGTAGTCAAGGGGTGGTAAGTACTGCAAAAACCAAAAAGCATTTTCATTCCCTTCAAGGACATATGGCCCAAACAGGCATGCCAAAGAGATACATGTGGGATGGAAACCACAGACAAAATATGGTCAACAGAGGACCCATCAACTACAAGAGGATAGAGACTGCTAGCTTTGGCACCTCTAGCAAGCACAAGTCTGCCACAGAGGTGATCTTCCATGTAGAATCCCCAAATGAAACATGAAACCCAGGATTATCAAGCTGCCTTGCAGACATAAGACTACGTGTAAGCGCAAGTATATGACATACATCCTGTAAGAGAAAAGTACTAACAGTAGAGAGCTATAGCCATACATTCCTAATGCCAACAATAGCAAGTGACATGTTATCTCCCAAGTGAAGTAAAACAAAGACAATGTGGTAGGAGTGGAACCACTCACAACATGGAATAACATGAAGTGAAGCACCAAAATCCAAGAGCCAGCATTGTGCATACATAAAGGGAACATCGGTCAACAATGTAGCATCACAAGAATTAGTTGCAAGTATGTACTCCCCATCGGAGTTAGCAGTTTGCACGACATTTATCTCCTCGATTTTCACACTGGATTTTGCAAGCACAATGCTGCGATCAAAGGAATTTTCTTGTACTTTTTCTTTCCCCTTCTCTTTGCACTTCTCATTGCGCAACTCATGACACTGTGGGTGTATACAACCCTTCTTGCCATAATGATGATATGTCACATTAGCATTTCTCCCACGAGACTTGATGTGCGACTTACCACGCAACTTAGACCTAGACTTTTGCGAGTCTCAGCCACGACCATTCCCACGGTCATTCTTGCCATCACCATCTTTGCCTCTAATAGTCAAAGCATGCGACACACGAGAGGCATCCAAGTTCTTACGATTGATCTCTTCTTGTAGAAGAGCACTCTCCACATTAGGCAAGTTCAAAATAGTACCAAGAGCATATAAGGCAGTGTGGAATACATCCCATGACTCACTTAGAGTCCCAAGCAAAAACAATGGAGTAACCTCATCATTAAACGTAATACCCTACAAAGTCAAGTTCTTTAGAATAGCATGGAACTGGCTCAAATGAGCAGACAATGTCATATTCCTTCATGCGCAGGTCCATAAACTACTTTAGCCAATACATATAACTTGCTAGACTTTTCTTATCATAGAGGTTCTTAATTTTATCTCAAAGCTGACAAGCACTCTGTGCTTTCTTAACCACATTGTAATGCACCTGTTTAGTGAGAGACAAGATGAGGGTGGACTTGCATAACTCATCAAGCTCATCCCATTCATCATTAGTCATAGTTTAATGTTGCTCGCCATGCATCCTTAATGGCTTTATCTATGATTTATGCACCAATACTTGCCAAACTTGGCTCTTCCAATAGGCACAATTCTTACCATCAAGCTTAGTGATGTTGAAGATAGCAATGTCAGTGGAAGAAGAACCCTTAATGCAGTTCAAAACAGTGCAGACAGTTCAAAACTGCTTGCTATTTTCTATTGTAAACAATCAAAATACCACCAAAACCAAGGCAAAATGACCACGAACTGATAGCTAATGATACTATCCAAAAAGTACCATCAAAAGTACATAAAATCAAGATAATTTAGCATGAAAATTCTACATCAGTCCATGCATAACTACTTGTTGTAATAAATTATAGTTAGGTACAATGAAAGCAAACGGTAGGCAAAATCAATGCACCAAGTCAACCACTGATTGTCAAAGCATAACCAACATCAAGCAGGAATAAATTAGCATATGACAGTCATACAAACATCGAGAAAACACCCAAGCATGTCAAACGAATCCGTCAGTAAGCTGGTACACCCTTTGTGTAATAGGGAAAAGTGTACACAACACTAGCAAGACCTAACACAAAGAGGTGTATGATTAGGGATTGCAAAGCCCAAATTAGCCCAAGTATATGTATGCCGACCACGACATATCATGGCATGCAACATCCA
Source organism: Lygodium microphyllum (assembly GCF_053477565.2). Lineage (NCBI taxonomy): Eukaryota > Viridiplantae > Streptophyta > Polypodiopsida > Schizaeales > Lygodiaceae > Lygodium > Lygodium microphyllum. Next base: position 76,167,057 of record NC_141142.1, on the reverse strand, counting down.
AGTGAAGAAGATCCCAATCTGAGAAGATTCAAAGCTCAATAGCATAAACCACTTGCTAAATGTCTGTCAAGCATCCAACGATGCTCCCACTAGCACAAAAGCTGTATGGATCAAGCCAAGAAGCTTAAGAAAGGCATATGAGAGTACTAGTGATGAAAGATCCAAGCCCAGACATCAATAAGATATCATGAGCACATAGGTTCTGTAGCCTCCATTTAGAGCATCCATAGATATCAGCTGTATCCCAAATACAACTCTGGCAAGCCAAAAAATATCCCAAGAGTTTTGAGAAGCCAGATGCAAGCCAAGACAAGGCACTAGTAGCAATCGACTCCAAACAATGTAACTAGCATGTAGTAGTGGCATAGGCAAGCATGCCAAGACACTGGTCAGACATAGATAACATACATGCCATATGTACATCCAAGAAGGAGCATCAAATGCATTCCAAAGCTCAAATGAAGATTTGGAACCGAAGACAAGGTCGATGTTGTACCCCGAAGGTCAATACTTCATTGCATATCCCAAAGACATAGCCCAAAATCAATAGGCATAACCAAACTGGAGGTAAAATAACATGTCAACCAAGGTAGCATAAATCCCAACCAACAACAAAGTGTCCTCATCCAAATAAAGGCTCAACAGCTCTCAAATAGCATATTCAGGCATAAACCATTGATCCGGGTTTTTTACAACCCGGATTATTACCAAAAAATTTGGCCAAAGCCCCTATCAAGAGCTTACCATATCACTTTGGGTTTATTCTTCAAGCACTCGGTATGCTACATTTCTTCTCGATTATGATAACTCTAGAAAATGGGGGAACAAGTTCTTAGAAGGTATGTCAATGTAAAGGGTAAAAGGGATGGTCATCTTAGTGAAGATGGAAATGGATTACATCTAGGAGTTGAGTGAGTGCATAGATTTTTTCAAAGGACTAGCCTCCAACTACACATGGGCTCCGTCTGCATTACTAAGATTTGGAATCTATCACCATCATTAGAGGACAACTCACCCTAGCATACAAGTCAATATCCACATCATGGTGTCATTTGGATCTTGCACAAAAGCTTACAAGCATGGACCCCTTTTGTCACATGCTTATATGTATTTATATACATATGGGGGACTAAAGTCAAAGCAGCTTTTAGAAGCCGTTTTTTATAATCTCAATAACTCCCAAGAAAAAGCAAATTTCAAGAAAATTCTCGCCATGCCCAATTGGTTTCGACATGGTCTACAAAGTTGCAGAAGAAACTTTTTTCAAATTCCTCACGGATTTGAAGTTACGAAGGCGCAGACTGCTAGCTACATGCAATTTTCTTCTCTCTTTCACACACCAACTTTCCACTCTGTCCTTCTTGTAAATATATTATAATAATGTGCTTTGGGCACCCACCTCTTGTAATATAGCTCCATTTCTCTATTTTGTCTACCACCACCCTTGGCTTCTTGCATGATGACCAAGGTGGGGACTTGTCCCATCCACTATGATCCATATTTTCAAAGATGCCATACATCATCTAGGATTATGTTAATCAAGAAGATTAGCTTAATCTAATCCCTCATGGAGGCTATATAAAGAGCCCATGGAGAATGAAGAAGGGGAAGAGAAGGACAATGACAAGCCCATGAGAGCACTCTAGAATACCCTCATCTCTTTGAGGTGAGCTATGAGTGAGTTTTTTAATTATGTAGCATAATAGCAAGCTTCCTCTACCTCTTCTCCTATTATCTCCCTCTCTTCTCATCTTCTCATTCCATGTAGCATAATGGCAAGCTTCTTCTACCTCTTCTCCTCTTGTCTCCCTCTCCTCTCATCTCTCTCTCTTATATTCCAATATGGTGTCTAGTACATATATTCTCTCTTGTAAATTTGTGTCTTGGTTCTCTTGATTCTCTTTGAGAAAAGGGATGTCCTAGCCCATCCTCCCTTTGGCTAGGTGGTGCCCCTCTTTAGTTCTCTTAGTGAGGATTGGAGGTTGGAAGGGTAAGAGGCGACCCGTTCATCATTTCAGCCCTCACCATGATGACCAAGCATCAATACATCCAACAGGACACCCAAATGTCAACAAAGAGCATTATGCATAAGCCATCCCTAATAAAACCTTGCTACCCAAGTAATGTACATCAGTAAATCCTTGCATAAATTGAGCTATGGAAGCTCAAACCAAGTCCCAAATCATCTCAAAGCATTGGGCAAACATCCCCAAAGCATTTGGGCATCCAATACCAAGCCTCGGGAGAATCACATAAGTTAAGAGCATGACATTTTCTTGTTGTAAATCAACTCAGATTTGTTGCAGAAAAATCTATGATCAGAATTTGGCAAATTTGACATTACCATCGTGTTTGGAGCATGCCAAAACCCCAAGTTAGACTCTTATCTTGCCTAAATTTGGTTTCGAATGCCCGAGATATGAGAAAAAATGGGAATTTTGAGCCAGATTTTGAAATAGGCACAAAAAGAACGTGAGCTGCTACTGTGGGGCATGCTGGTTATGCTGAGGATAAGGGGGAAGATGGGGGCATATAAGGTGTGCAATGAAGCCAAGGAACACTTGCAAAGAGCCGATGAGGGCCGGGGAGAGGCGAGAGATGAAATCTTACCTCAGGGGGAAGAAGCCATGGCTGGCATTGAAGCTCCAAGCTCTAGGTCTTCAATCCGAGCCTATGAGAGGCGGGGAGAGACGGGAGATGAAATATTACCTCGAGGGAAGAAGCCGTGGCTGGCATTGAAGCTCCAAGCTTTAGGTCTTCAATCCGGGATGAAGTAATGCTAGGACAAGCTCCATGAAAAAGCTCTGATCCAAAGCTTTGATACCAGTTGAAAGGTGAGCAGGATCAAAGCTTGCTCGGAAGTGAGCTATGGCGGAGAGCAAGAGCAAGAAGAGAGAGAGACACAAATGGAAACTCCAATAGTCACAATGTGTGACCGGGCCTTCCTTTATTTAAACTATCACTAAAAGATGAAGAATAAAGTGATGGTGACAGGCGCTTACCACCTATAGTAATACATGGGCAGCTAGGGAGAGGGGCCTGTAGTGTGCAGTGGCGGGTACTTTGAGTGTAGTAATACACGGGTGGATAGGCAGAGGCGCCTTTACCCCCAACAAAACTTGTAGCAACTTCATGTATGAAATGCAAGGAAATATTAGAGTAGGTAGCTAAAATCCAATCATCTTATCAAGGACCCATGATGATTATATTGTGTTTTAAGGTAGAGAGCCCCATCTTTATTACACCATGTCATATGCTGGTGGACTTAGGTGTTTAAGATTTATTGCACTAGGTGAGTCTTTATGTAGTATGTCTAAGATACAAGTGAATAAGTGATACATGTAAAGGATAAAAGTTTTGTTTTTAAACCATGGGCAAGGAATCTCATGACAACGGCTTACAAGACGGTTGTAGGATAGACCCCTTTAGATTGATATATGATATAGAGGCAATCCTTCCCTTGGAATTCTTCGTACCAAGGCTCAGGATAGCCCTTCAAGAAAGATGGGATGGGAAGGGGGCATGGAAGGAATGCTTGATTTAACTCAAATGCTTACCGACTTCTAGCCACCCATGTGCTCATATGCGAGAAGGCAAGATGCAGAAGTTGGTTTGACAAGCATGTTAAGCAGCGCAGCTTCAAACAAGGTGACTTAGTACTGCTATACTCAGTCAGAGGACATAAGCAACAAAAGTTGAAGTTTTGGGGGCTAGGACCTTTTAAAGTTCGAGAACTGGCACGCAGAACTACAAACCCTAGAGGGTGAGGGCATAGGCTTCTTCAATGGCAGTTGCATAAAGAAGTATTTCCCTCCCACATGCCCATTGCATGAGCCCCCAATGCTAGCACCTTGTGTCCACATACGAGTAGCCACTATCACTGAGGTGGATGGTGAGGATAAGGAAGTAGTACCACCAGTTAACCTACGCATGACAGTCACGGCTAAACACACATGTACCATCAATGCATTGATCGATGAAGGGATGATTTTAATATCTTGACTCATGACCATTGGACCCAAATTGGCAAACCAAAGTTGAAACCTACTATTGCTAATCTCACCCCTTATGGAGGCCAACCCTATACAATGTTGGGAAAGTGTAAGGTTGCAATTTTTGTCGAGTCTAAAAGCGAACCAAGAATCTTCTATGTGTTTCCCAACACTAAGAATGCAGGCACGGAATTTCTGTTAGGACGAACCTTCAAGAAGAAAGCTCATTGCAATGTTGACTATTAGTCATAGCGTATCCACCTAGCCGTGAGCAAAGTTTGCATTGTTATAGCTTTTAGCAGGGGCGGCGCAACTCTTTCCAAGATAGGCCACTGGTAGAGGAACCCACCATCAAGACTAAGGAAGGGGGTCGTGGCTTGTTGGAACCTACCAAGCCTCAATGCCAACAAGCCACCAACGTTGAAGCCCATGAACCCCAATTGAGATGGGTACATAAACACCGAGCGTCACCTTGGAATAGCAGCCCACGGCCTCGCAAGGCTAATGATCCGTAGCCAAAACATAGGATGCCAAGATGGCACTATAAACATTGACGTACGGTCAAGCCAAAATGGGTCCCTAAGACCTTATTGCAAGCACAAGGCTACTATGCAGGTAGAACCTAGATTTGGCTATCTAAAACCAAAGCAACCAAAGGCCATACACAAATGCCATCCTCAAGATTGACCACATGAAACATCATGCTAGAGACACTCACAATAAAAGAGAATCAGGTTGGTAAGACCATAGAACCTCCAAAGCCTCGCTCACCAGGGCCTGAACAAATCTATCACCCAAAATCGCAACCTACTACTAACAAAATGCCCAGTTCTAGCACTGATGATACCCCTTAGATCTCAAATGCATTTAGTAGCACGACAACCGCAACTACCACCAAATCCATCAAATGTGAGGCTAAGCTTCAACCTAAAGAGCAAACCAATCTACGACCATTAGCTGTTGAACTCTCTAGTCCTATCAAGCCTAACCACCCACCACTGGCCTTCGACCCTCTTATGAGTGACGATCAATTCTAACCTTGTGTAACGTGTCCGCTTGTCCACTTGTTGGACATGTCTTAGCAGCCCATCAGGAGAAAGTGCCACCTGGCACTTGCAGGGAATGTCAGAAGGCTTGTGATCTAGGTCTTTCCGAGTCTGCCTCGACGTGGAAGTATCCAACCTTTCCTACTTAGGACCGACATGAAGTCAGGGTTTCTTTCCTATCAGCCAACTCCCTAGGAAGTAGCTAGCATCGAGCTTCAGATGAACCACTTTGCGTAAGAACAACAGAGTTGAAGTGGATTTATGCTGCACTTGGTTCATGGAGAATGGAAAACAAGAGGGATGCAAACTCAACCTCTCTGCCCATAAGGCATAGTCCCATTTTTCTCCCCTAAAACATCATAAATCAGGATTCCAACTCTACTGACTCTAGGTCTTCACAGTTTTGTTATTACGCCTTTTGAGAAAAGTTCCCAGCTAATCAGGACCACCCTTCCGTAGGACGACCCAAGTCATGTCCACCGCACTTTTCTTGATAGCTTCAGTTGTCTAATTAGGTCCTACCACATTTATGTGCAACATTTAAAATCAGCTTGATTAATTAAGCCTTTTAGGGCACATAGTTTGTTCATGTAATTTACAACACATATACAAAAACAAAACAAGTAGTCCTTTTATCAAACAAGTTCCTTAACTTATCTTTAAGTTAATCTTTGTCTCCTAGCCATACAGGAGAATTATGTATCCCTTCTGTCCAACAAAAGTACCCGGTCCAAATCTCATGGCACCGAAATTTCCATCCTTTATCTAGAACTCCAACTCCATTCTGGACAGGCAAGGGGTGTTTAGAGCTCCACCTGACCCACAAGCGGTCTAGGAGTGAGATGCCATTTCCGTGGTTGGCCTTTTCACCACTCGACCATCGGCCTATGAATCGAGTAGTGCCCTCTCGGGATATTCCGCGATGTGATCTTGGAGATAATCCATGCGTGAAAAATATCATTCCCTAATTAATCCAATTAAAATTTAAGCACAATCAAAGCAATCGGCCCTAATATCATATTCTAGAAAAACATTCCTTTATTCCCATGGTAGCTTGTCATTACAGACCCCTACCATGCATTTGCCATCAACACAAGCCTTGGAATATTTATCCAAATCACAATGCAACAATCCCTTGATTGAAAGAAAAAGATTTAGGGTATTGTTCAATCAACCAACAAAACTAATTGTATTTTTCCCAAACAATACAATAATAGACACGACAATAATTCCATCGCATATTCGCTCTCCCCCTTGGGGCCAAAGAGTAGAATTTACTTAATATTTCCTCCTTTAGCCTAAGGCATATGCTAAAGGTTCCAATACTATACATGACGTAAGTCCTATCATTCCAATGCAAATTAATCAATCTAATAAGAGCATTTATGCCTCTTCTCTAAGTGACAATTATCTTTTAGCATTTCCCTACTATGCAACATTTTTTTTCTTGGCTTTATCTTCCTTTCTCCTAAGACAAGGAGTCACATGTCATAGATGTAAAGTTTACATAATCTCCCCCATGTATGTACCGTGTATATGCATTTGTGAACTTTAAACAATATTATCCTTGGTAAAGATTAATCAAAGACTCATCGATACTCAATACTTTAGTGTCTCATATGTCCCTTATGCTATGCATGGATTCATCACATAGCAACTAGGTGCAATTTAACTCCCTTTCATACAAGCAATTGACAAACTTCATCTTTGAATATTTGAGATGCGATTTATCATTTTCAATGACCTATTCTAGCACCACAAGGTATGGAGCCTAATGCATCTCTTGTGAGCATCAAAACAAGCATCTATCAATTTGAAAATACATTATTTATGACTGGTACTGCAATTGGATTAATAGTGATGCCTTTGCTTGAAGCTCTGTTTGCTGGTTGTATGATTGTGATCCGCACGCGACATTCCTTGCTTGGAGGCCATCGTTTGCAAGTAGATTCAAGAGATTAAGAAGGGGAAGTAGATTTGAGATGGGAGAGCGAAAGATAAGATGGTTAAATCGAGGATCGAGATAAAGGAAAATTGTGCAGCCTCTCAGGGTAATTCTTCTCTCTCTCTCTCTCTCTCTCTCTCTAACAATCTCTTGGAGGGGTAAACTCTCTCTCTCCCTATCTCTTGCAGCCTTTTGGGGTCTCCTTATGCTCCCTTGTGCCTCTCCATGCCTCATATTTATAATGAATTAGAGAGGAGGGGATAAGTTTGAGAATAAGAGTGGAGGGGCTCTTAGAAGACTCAGTGATCTAATGCTCAGATCATAAATCTGATGGTTGCATTGGCTCCAAAAGGGGGGTAAAACCTCAAGACACTTGCTAAGACACTTGGTTAGAAAGCTCTTAGTTCATTACTTCTTTTCTTTGTTCAAAGTGTTGTCTACTGCCTGTAGACTGTGATTGTGGTGTGCACGATTTTGCCAGTCACTTTTCTTTATTTCTCTTTTTATAAAATCTCAAAAACTAACTAAAACATCACTTGTCTTTTCTTTTAAATGACTTTTAGTTCTATTTTTTAAGGATAATATCTAAAATATAATAGTTCCCCCCCTCCCCCAAGAATCTAATATTTTTGGACCATTCAAATTATACACATTAATACTAGTGATTAATATGGCTCATAAGTCCCGTTCACATTATACTTTTCGTAAAGGGTGGCTACAGTCCTTATCAATCCAAGAAAAATGTAAAATTTATGACTCTTGATTTTTTAAATATATTTTTAATTGAATAAAAATTATTAGCTATTAATGCTAATTAGTTTTTAACTTAGTTAGTCTTTAGTTAGTAATCTTACTAACTTATTAATTGACTAACTAACTTTTGAACTAAGCAACTAACTTTTATTATGTGGAAATATTACATCCTCCCCCTTTAGAGAAATCGAGATGTCCTCATCTCAAGAGAAACTGGGGAAGACAAGCACTAATGGGGTTTATGACCTATGGGTTAAGACCCACCATGCATCCGCTGTGCTACTCTTAATGTTTCAAGTAGTGCACTCATATTATTTGAATTAACCATAGGTATAAGAGTAGGATTTATTCTCAATTGTGTTACATGTCGATTAAGCTTCTAGAAATTTTAGTCCTCCAAAAAGGTTTAGTGTGCTCTAGATCTTCATCTTCATCTGATTCGTCTATATATCCATAGACTGCACCTTTGTAGCTTTTCTTGGAGGCTCAATGTCTTCTGGACTTAGATCAGGGCAATTTGCTTGGATGTGTCCTAGCTCATTACAATGGAAGCATTGACGGTAAAGACATCTCCTACGGATGTGCCCTATCTGTTTGCATGTATGGCATCTTTTATCCTGATCTCCGTAGTCATCTTTGCTACAATTGCCCACCGATTTAAGTTCTCTGACGATTGGATTCGCTTGGAGTAATGCGCCTTGCAAGTCCGTTGGACGCATTGCTTCAAGGCAGTGGTTTAGAGGAGTGTTCAGGCCATGGAAAAACTTGGATACTTGCTATGTAATATCCATAGGTGGCGCATATTTTAGTAGGATTACAAACTTTGAGTAGTAAGCTTCCAGGGTTAATTCCAATTGCATGAGCTTGAAGAATTCATTCATCTTCAAGTTTTGTTAGGTTGGTAAAAGGTATCGTCCGTGTACAACATCTTTCAACTAAGTCCATGTAATAGCGGCTTCACAAATACCTTAATCTTTGCACCATTGCTTCCACTATACCCAAGCTTGGCCAACTAACTTCAGTTTTCCAATCATTGCTTGATTCATGGAGGCAGTTCCTGAAGAAGAAAAATAGTCATCCATCGTCTCAATCCATATCTCTGCTTCTACTGTGATGTCTAACCCTTCTCCATCAAACTCGAGTGCTTTAATTTGCTTGAGAAGAAATTTCTTCTCTTGCATGTCAGCATTCGTGGGTGCAAAAGGTGCCTGGAAATCAAGCCATACCACTCAGGTTATTTCTGTTTATGATATCTCTATGAACTAAACATTAATAAATCATGTATCATCATGAAGTCTCGCTTTGATACCAACTGTAACATGTCCACTTGTCCACTTGTGAAACACGTCTTAGTAGCCCATTCGGAGGGTAGTCTAGAAAGCGCCATCTGGCACTCGTAAGGAATATCATAGGGATTGTGATCTAGGTCTTCTCGAGTCTTCCCCGAAGTGGAAGTATCCAACCGTTCCCACTTAGGACCAACCTGAAGTCAGGGTTTCTTTCCTATTATCCAAGTCTCTAGGAAGTAGCAAGCGTTGAGCTCTGGATGAATCATTTTGTGTAGGAACAACAGAGTCGAAGAGGATTTATGCTGCACTTGGTTCATGGAGAATGGAAAATGAGAGGCATGTGAAGCTTAACCTCTCTGCCCATAAGGCATAGTCCCATTCTGCTCCCCTAAAACAAAATAAATCGGGATTCTAACTCTATTGATTCAAGATCCCAACTAACTGGGACCACCCTTCCATAGGATGGACCCAAGTCACGTCCACCGTACTTTTCTCGATAGCTTTAGTTGTCTAATTAGGTCCTACCACATTTATGTGTGACATTTAAAATGAGCTTCATTAATTAAGCCTTTTAGGGCACAAAGTTTGTTCACATAATTTACAACACATACACAAAAATAAAACAAGCAGTCCTTTTATCAAACAAGTTCCTTAACTTATCTTTAAGTTAATATTTGTCTCCTGCCCATACAAGAGAATTATGTATCCCTTCTGTCCAACAAAAGTACCCAGTCCAAATCTCATGGCACCAAAATTTCCATCCTTTATCTAGAATAGGATCTTCCAACATCCCAGACGTTGGGCTCACGGGGATCTCCAACTCCATTCTGGATAGGCAAGGGGTGTCCAGAGCTCTACCTAACCCACAAGCGGTCTAGGAGTGAGATGCCATTTCCGTGGTTGGCCTTTTCACCACTCGACCATCGGCTTGTGAATCGAGCAGTGCACTCTCCGGCTAATCCGCGATGTGAACTTGGAGATGATCCACGCGTGCAAAATATCATTTTTTAATTTATCCAATTAAAATTCAAGCACAATCAAAGCAATCAATCCTAATATCATATGCTAGAAAAATATTTCTTTATTCCCATGGCAACCTGTCATTACATACCTCTGCCATGCATTTGCCATCAACACAAGCCTTGGAATATTTATCCAAATCACAATGCAACAATCTCTTGATTGAAGGAAAAAGATTTAGGGTGTTCAATCAACCAACAAAACTAATTGTATTTTTCCCAAACAATACAATAATAGACGCGTTAATAATTCCATCGCATATTTGCTCTCCCCCTTGGGGCCAAAGAGTAGAATTTACTTAATATTCCCTCCTTTAGCCTAAGGCATATGCTAAAGGTTCCAATACTATACATGACGTAAGTCCTATCATTCCAATGCAAATTAATCAATCTAGCAAGAACATTTATGCATCTTTTCTAAGTGACAATTATCTTTAAGCATTTTCCTACTATGCAACATTTTTTTTCTTGGCTTTATCTTCCTTTCTCCTAAGGCAAGGAGTCGCATGTCATAGATGTAAAGTTTACATAATCTCCCCCATGTATGTACTGTGTATATGTATTTGTGAATGTTAAACAATATTATCCTCGGTAAAAATTAATCAAAGACTCATCGATGCTCAATACTTTAGTGTTCCATATGTCGCTTATGCTATGCATGGATTCATCACATAGCAACTATGTGCAATTTAACTCTCTTTGATACAAGCACTTCACAAAATTCATCTTTGAATATTTGAGATGAGATTTATCCTTTTCAATGACCTATTCTAGCACCACAAAATATAGAGCCTAATGCATCTCTTGTGAGTATTAAAACAAGCATCTATCAATTTGGAAATACATTACTTACGACCGGTACCGTAATTGGATTGATAGTGATGCCTTTGCCCGAAGCTCTGTTGTTGGTTGTATGATTGTCATATCTGTCAAGATTGTGGGAGAGAAGGAAGGAGTCTCACTTGTAGATTTCTTGCTCACACAATGGGGGAATACACATACATGTGGAGGCTGAAAATAGTTTTCCTCTTCTTAGTTGTGTAAGCCAAAAAGAACTCTCATACAAAGAAATACAAGAACCCTATATATGGGTCTCAAACCAAACTCAACTAACTAAGGTGGCATACTAACTGAAGCACGAACTAGAGTAGATAAGGATAGCTGTCATCTAGCTATTATTCATGGGCGGTGTACCAACCGCATATGTAACTAACAAGTCGGTGACATAAATGCACAACAGTCACCCTGGCATATCACGAGTGGAGCTCGATATCTCAATACTCCCCCTTGAGCTCAATCCCAATTCCTGCACACCAAGCAGGTCTCTAAACTTGCGTAGCTTCTCTGTGCCCAATGCCTTCGTAAAAATGTCAGCTACTTAATCCTCTGTGCTGACATAAACTAGATCAATAAGACCTAGTAAAACCCTCTCCTGCACATACTGATAATGCACCTCAATGTGCTTTGTTCTAGCATGATAGGCTGGGTTATTTGCCAAGTGTATACTACTCATGTTGTCACAATAAATGACAACTGGCCCATCTGTAGGCTGATACATATCATAAAGTATCTTATGCAACCAAGCTACCTCACATGCAGCCATTGCTGCATCCCTGTACTCAGCCTCTGTGCTCGACAAGGCAACTGTAGGCTATTTCTTGTTGCTCCAAGTGACTGCAGCACTCCCAAAGGAGAACACATATCCACTAGTAGATCGTCTATCAGAAATACTAGCAGCCCAATCAGCATCAGTGTATCCATGCAACTGTATCTAAACCCCAGTCTCATAAAGTAGTCCATACTGCAATGTGGACTTCACATACCTGAGTATGCGTCTAGCTGCATCCAAATGCGGTTTCCTTGGAGCCTGCATAAACTGACTTACCAATCCAACAACATAGCTCAAATCTGGCCTGGTAATATTCATATAAATCAAGCTTCCTACTATGCGTTTGTACATAGTAGGGTCTTCCAGAAGCTCACTTGCATCTGCGCTCAGCTTCACATTCTGCTCCAAAGGAACCGAAATAGGCTTACAGCCTGTCATCCCATATTTGGACAGCATGTCTAATCCATACTGCCTCTCCAAGAGCTGTATCCCACTTGGTGATCTAATCACCTCAATGCCCAAGAAATAATACAGCTCTCCCAAATCCTTCATCTCAAACTTCTGCTTCAATAGCATTTTCACATGGAGGATATCTTCATCACTGTCACCTGTCATAATCAAATCATCAACATAAATGACAAGTAGCATAATACATTTCTCTGTTTTTCTCACATAAAGTGAGAAATTTGCATTGGAAATCTGAAAGCCAATAGTGACAAGATACTGTCCTATCTTGTCAGACCATGCTCTAGGTCTGCATTGTGCTTCACCTTATAAACCCACTTACAGCCAATTGCATTCTTACCTTTAGGCAAAGGTACCAATTCCCATGTAGCATTTGCTTCCAAGGCATCCATTTCTTCATCCATGGCTTTTTTCCATTTTTCTTTTCCCATGGCTTGCTCAAAAAAAGTGGGTTCTGTTTCTTGTATCACTTTGACCATATAGACATAGTGAATGGCTGTAAATCCATCATATTTCAGCCTATCCACAGGATACCTAGCTCTAATAGACCTGTGCAAAGTAGGTTCACTCGCAGGTGCTCTCAAAACATCCTTGGTCGTCCTTACTCCAGGTGTAACAATAGAAGGAATAGCCAACTCATCATCAATGCTTTGTTATGAGTCACTGGATTCACTATCCACATAAGAGTGACCTGCATTCACATCAAACATGGGCTGATCTCCCTTCTCTTTTCCTTTTCGTGATACCTGCATACCACTATCTACGTTGCTTTGAGAATATTCTCCTGATCTCAATTTGCCTGTCCATGGCGAAGAATGTGAACCACTGCTAGAGGACGCTCCAGGTCCGCTAATATTTTGTGACTACTGTTGTGAATTCTGTGCAACATTACCATTTTGTGCATCTACATTATCAATCAAATTTACTAGTTTATACCAGCTACTCATCTCATAAAAAACATCTCTGCTCACTATAAACTTACGAGTAGAAGGGTTATAGCATCTATACCCTTTTTGCTATAGAGAGTAACCAATAAAGATGCACTTCTCAGCTTTTGGATCCAACTTGGATCTCAGCTCATCTGGAACATGAACATAGGCAATGGAACCAAAAATTTTCAAATGAGAAATATCTGGTTTCCTACCAGTATACCTCTCCTCTGGAGTCATCCCATGTATTGCTACAGTGGGAGTCTTGTTCATTATGTAAACTGCTGTAGCAACTGCTTCAGCCTAGTAAAAATCTGGCAAGTCTTTTTCGTTGAGCATGGCACGAGCATTAAGAGTTTTGAAATGCCCAAAAACTTCACTTTTCTGTTTCATAAAATACACCCAAACTTTTCTGCTAATGTCATCAATAAAAGTGACAAAATAATGATAACCTCCAAGAGATGCAGCTTTAGTAGTCCACACATCAAAGTGGATTAATTCCAATGGCTTCTAACTCTCTTGAACATGTCTAAGAAATGGTTTCCTTGCCTGTTTTCCAAACTGACAGGCTTCACATACCTTATGCATTTCTGCAACCTTGAATTTAGGCAATCCTGCAACAATAATTTGGGCTTGCATTGATTTAAGTTGCTGTACATTAACATGACCAATGCATTTATGCCAGATATCAATATCTGCAACTACACAGGTCCCATGTGCAAACATTGCTGCACTCAATTCAGGCATGTCTACATCCAACGTAAACATTCTTCCCTTCTTCTTTCCTTTTGCTATCAAGCGACCTTTATTTTTCATATCCTCAACAAAGCATCCATGATAATTAAATCTGACCTGCAAGCCCTGCTCAACCATTTGACCAACAGAAACCAGGTTCTTGGTGATATTCGGGACATGAAATACATTGGACAGATATTTCTTTTTCCCATCCTGCATAGACAGAGGAATTTTTCCAATCTCCACAATAGGATGTGCAGTATCATCACCAGTCTCCACAAATCCTGGTTTTTCCATTTTCCTTGCATCCTGCATCCATTCTGCATGACCTGTCATGTGGTTTAATGCACCTGAGTCAACATACCACACATCGTTGCTTTCTTTTACATTTGTCACAGAATTGGTCATGTGCTGCACCATAAACAAATGCTCATTTTTGTCATCACCCTATCTACTAGAAGACGCATAATTCCCTTATTGCAATTTTCCATTCATAATGTCATTCTGCTTTTTATAGCAGTCTTTAGCCATATGACCCATTTTACCACAGTAGTAGCATTCAACATTGCTGTTTGCATTTTGGCCTCTTTGCCATCCACCATGACCTCTTTGGCTCCCCCTGCCTCTAGAGTTACCACGTCCTCGTCCATACGACTGGTTTTCTTGAGTTTGTTGCATATTTTGATTTCTACCACAACCTCCAGATCGGCCTCCTCTACCTTTGTCTCTACGTCTTCCAGCATTTGAGTAGAAGACAGTTTCTTTTGAAGTTCCACCTGAAGAAGATGTACCACCATTTCTCTGCTCCTCAGAAATTAGAAGAGCAATCAACTCCTCAAAATCAGAAAATATTTCACGGACGGAAATGGATGTTCGGAACTGTGCATAATCCTTTCCTAGACCATTCAAGGTCACGAAAACTAAATAATCATCTTCCACTGGCAACTCAATGGAAGCAAGTGCATCTGCAATCTTCTTTACCTTCATGTGGTAGTCATTGATGCTCATACTTTCTCTTTGCACATTGTGCAACTCTTGCTTGAGCTGCATTTTCATGGCTTGTGTATTTGTGTTATACATTTTTGACAAAGTATCCCATGCCTCCTTTGGCGTACTTGCATCCTGAATATGCACAATCATAGAGTCTGAAATATTGATAGACAGCTAGTACATAACTTTTTTGGCTCTCTCATGCCATCCTTTAAATGCCTGCATTTGCTATTGATTGGGAACATCAGGAAGAACTGGTTCTTCTTCATTTCCTGCAATAAATTTCCAATATTCTTTTCCCATAAGGAAATTTGTCATTATAAACTTCCATGCTTGGAAGTTGTTCTTGTCAAGCTTTTTAGTGACAATCTGTGAAAGAGAATCAGACGCCATTATAGAACACTGCAACAAATTCTGTCACTGTAAAAAACACAGCTTCAGTCTCACAAGGGCAAATCTGCAAAACTGACGAAAGTGGTATTTGACCACATAGTCACTTCCTAGTGACGATTTTGCATCAATAGGCAACAAGGATGATTCTGTAACTCCCAATGTCTTTGGCACAAGCATACAATGCAATTTCTACGGTAACTTTTCACCGACCTGTAGACTAGTGGTCGCACAGCATAAAACAGAGCCTTTGCCTGAGTGCATGCAAAAAACCTCCGCCTCCAAAACAGGCCCGAAATGGCCTCAAATAAAAAAAACAGAGTAACCAAGGGCTAAATCCCCATCCTGCAGCATATACTACCCTCTTGCTACACCGCGAAGGGCGTCTCAATCTGAGACAATGCACTCTTGCACTTTTCGGCTGTGCTACTTGTAGAGACTTGCTCCCAAAACAGAAAAATGAAAGCAACACTGGTCCTCTTACCAGAACACCGCGAACTTGGTTTGCTTTCTTGAGCTCCTTACCACGAACAAGGCTCTGATACCATGTCAAGATTGTGGGAGAGAAGGAAGGAGTCTCACTTGTAGCTTTCTTGCTTGCACAATGGGGGAAATACACATACAGGTGGAGGTTGAAAACAGTTTTCCTCTTCTTAGTTGTGTAAGACAAAAAGAACTCTCATACAAAGAAATAGAAGAACCCTATATATGGGTCTCAAACCAAACTCAACTAACTAAGGTGGCATACTAATTGAACCACAAACTAGAGTAGATAAGGATAGCTGTCATCTAGCTATTATTCATGGGCGGTGTACCAACCGCATCTACAACTAACAATTCTGTGACATAAATGCACAACGGTCACCTTGGCATATCACGAGTGGAGCTCGATATCTCAACAATATCCGCATGCGACATTCTTCGCTTGGTGGCCATCATCTGCAACAAGTAGACTCAAGAGATTAAGAAGGGGGAATAGATTTGAGATGGGAGAGCGAAAGAGAATATGGTTGAATCGAGGATCGAGATAGAGGAAAATAGTGCAGCCTCTCGGGGGAACTCTTCTCTCTCTCTCTCTCTCTCAAGCTCTCTCTCACAATCTCTTGGAGGGGTATACTGTCTCTTTCCCTCTCTCTTGCAGCCTTTTGGGGTCTTCTGGACTTAGATGAGGGCAATCTTCTTGGATTTGTCCTAGCTCATTACAATGGAAGCATTGACGGTAGAGACATCTCCTACAGATGTGCCCTATCTCTTCACATGTTTGCTATAAGTTCTTGGATGCTATAAGTTCTTGGAAGCATTGACGGTAGGGTCATCTTTGCTATAAGTTCTTGGATGCTTCTTGCAAGTCACCTTTGTAGCTTTGTTTTCTTGGAGGTTCAATGTCTTCTGGACTTAGATCAGGGCAATTTGCTTGGATGTGTCCTAGTTCATTACAATGGAAGCATTGACGATAGGGACATCTCCTATGGATGTGCCCTATCTGTTCACATGTATGGCATCTTTTATCCTGATCTCCGTAGTCATCTTTGCTACAATTGCCCACCGATTTAAGTTCTCTGACGATTGGATTCGCTTGGAGTAATGCGTCTTGCAAGTCCGTTGGACGCATTGCTTCAAGGCAGTGGTTTAGAGGAGTGTTTAGGCCATGGCAAAACTTGGATACTGGCTGTGCAATATCTATAGGTGGCGCATATTTTAATAGGATTACAAACTTTGAGTAGTAAGCTTCCAGGGTTAATTCCAGCTGCTTGAGCTTAAAGAATTCATTCATCTTCAAGATCTGGTAGGTTGGCGGAAGGTATCGTTTGCATATAGCATCTTTCAACTGGGTCCACGTAACAGCGGCTTCAGAAATACCTTGATCTTTGCAACATTGCTTCCACCATAACCGAGCCTGGCCAACTAACTTCAATTTTCCAATCATTGCCTGATTCATGGAGAGGCAAGGGGTGTCTAGAGCTCCACCTGACCGACCCACAAGCACTCTAGGAGTGAGATGCCATTTCCATGGTTGGCCTTTTCACCACTCGACCATCGGCCTATGAATCGAGCAGTGCCCTCTCAGGATAATCCTCGATGCGATCTTGGAGATGATCAACGCGTGCAAAATATCCTTCCTTAATTAATCCAATTAAAATTCAAGCACAATCAAAGCAATCAATCCTAATATCATATTCTAGAAAAACACTCCTTTATTCCCATGGCAACTTGTCATTACAGACCCCTGCCATGCATTTGCCATCAACACAGGCCTTGGAATATTTATCCAAATCACAGTCCAACAATCCCTTGATTGAAAGAAAAAGATTTAGGTTCTTGTTCAATCAACCAAGAAAACTAATTGTATTTTTCCCAAACAATACAATAATAGATGCGACAATAATTCTATCGCATATTCACTCTCCCCCTTGGGGCCAAAGAGTAGAATTTACTTAATATTTCCTCCTTTAGCCTAAGGCATATGCTAAAGGTTCCAATACTATACATGACGTAAGTCCTATCATTCCAATGCAAATTAATCAATCTAGCAAGTGCATTTATGCCTCTTCTCTAAGTGACAATTATCTTTTAGCATTTCCCTACTATGTAATATTTTTTTAATTGGCTTTATCTTCCTTTTTCCTAAGGCAAGGAGTCGCCTGTCATCGATGTGAATTTTACATAATCTCTGCCATGTATGTACGGTGTATATGCATTTGTGAACTTTAAAAAATATTATCCTCGGTAAAGATTAATCAAAGACTCATCGATGCTCAATACTTTAGTGTCTTATATGTCGCTTATGCTATGCATGGATTCATCACATAGTAACTAGGTGCAATTTAACTCCCTCTGATACAAGCACTTCACAAACTTTATCTTTGAATATTTGAGATGCAATTTATCCTTTTCAATGACCTATTCTAACACCACAAGGTACCGAGCCTAATGCATCTCTTGTGAGCATTAAAACAAGCATCTATCGATTTGAAAATACATCACTTACGACTGGTACCGCAATTGGATTGATAGTGATGCCTTCACCCGAAGCTCTATTGTTGGTTGTAGGATTGACATCTGCATGCAACATTCTTCGGTTGGAGGCCAAGTAGACTCATGAGATTAAGAAGGGGGAATATATTCAAGATGGGAGAGATAAAGAGAAGAGGGTTAAATTGAGGATCAAGATATAGGAAAATTGTGTAGCCTCTCGGGGTAACTCTTCTCTCTCTCTCTCTCTCTCTCTCTCTCGCTCTCTCTCACAATCTCTTGGAGGGGTATAGTCTCTCTCTCCCTCTCTCTTGTAGCCTTTCGGGGTCTCGTTATGCTCCCTTGTGCCTCCCCATGCCTCATATTTATAATGAATTAGAGAGGAGGGGATAAGTTTGAGAACAAGAGTGGAGGGGCTCTTAGAAGACTTAGTGATTTGATGCTCAGATCATAAATCTGATGGTTGCATTGGCTCCAAAAGGGGGTAAAATATCAAGACACTTAGTTAGGAAGCTCTTATTTCACTCCTTCTTTTCTTTGTTCGAAGTGCTGTCTATTGCTTGTAGACTGCGATTGTGGCACACACGATTTTGCTAGTCAGTTTTCTTTATTTCTCTTTTTATAAATCTCCAAAACTAACTAAAATATCACGTGTCTTTTATTTTAAATGAGTTTTAGTTCTATCTTTTTAGGATAATATCTAAAATATAATAGTTTGTTTTTTTTTCCCTAAGAATCTAATATTTTTGGAACATTCAAACTATACACATTAATACTAGTAATTAATATGGCTCATAAGTCCCATCCATATTGTACTTTTCGTAAAGGGTAGCTACAGTTCTTATCAATCCGAGAAAAAATTCAAATTTATGACTCTCGATTTTTAAAATATATTTTTAATTGAATGAAAATTATTAGCTATTAATGCTAGTCAGTTTTTACCTTAGTTAGTCTTTAGTTAGTAATCTTACTAACTTATTAATTGACTAACTAACCTTGAAACTAACCAACTAACTTTTATTGCCTGGAAATATTACATCCTTCCCCCCTTAGAGAAATCGAGATGTCCTCATCTCGAGAGAAACTGGGGAAGACAAGCACTAATGGGGCTTACGACCTGTGGGTTAAGACCCACCATGCATCCGCTATGCTACTCTTAATGTTTCAAGTAGTGCACTCATATTATTTGAATTAACCATAGGTACAAGAGTAGGATTTATTCTCAATTGTGTTACATGTCGATTAAGCTTCTAGAAATTTTAGTCCTCCTAATAAGGTTTAGTGGGCTCTAGATCTTCGTCTTCATCTGATTCGTCTATATATCCATAGACTGCACTTGTGTAACTTTGTTTTCTTGGAGGATCAATGTCTTTTGGACTTAGATCAGGGCAGTCTGCTTGGATGTGTCCTAGCTCATTACAATGGAAGCATTGAAGGTAGGGACATCTCCTAGGATGTGCCCTATCTGTTTGCATGTATGGCATCTTTAATCCTGATCTCCGTAGTCATCTTTGCTACAATCGCCCACCGATTTAAGTTCTCTGACGATTGGATTCGCTTGGAGTAATGCGTCTTGCAAGTCCGTTGGATGCATTGCTTCAAGGCAGTGGTTTAGAGGAGTGTTTAGGCCATGGAAAAACTTGGATACTTGCTGTGTAATATCCATAGGTGGAACATATTTTAGTAGGATTACAAACTTTGAGTAGTAAGCTTCTAGGGTTAATTCCAATTGCATGAGCTTGAAGAATTCATTCATCTTCAAGGTCTGGTAGGTTGGCAAAAGGTATCATCCATGTACAACATCTTTCAACTAAGTCCACGTAACAACGGCTTCAGAAATACCTTGATCTTTGCACCATTGCTTCCACTATACCCAAGCTTGGCCAACTAACTTTAGTTTTCCAATCATTGCTTGATTCATGGAGGCAGTTCCTGAAGAAGAGAAATAGTCGTCCATCGTCTCAATCCATGTCTTTGCTTCTGCTGCGATGTCTAACCCTTCTCCATCAAACTCGGGTGCCTTAATTTGCTTGAGAAGAAATTTCTTCTCTTGTATGTCAGCATTCGTGGGTGCAAAAGGTCTATGAACTGAACATTAATCAATCATGTATATTTATGAAGTTTCGCTTTAATACCAACTGTAACGTGTCTGCTTGTCCACTTGTGGGACACGTCTTAGTAGTCCATTGGGAGGGTAGTCTAGAAAGTGCCACGTGGCACTCGCAAGGAATGTCATAGGGTTTGCAATGTAGGTCTTCCCGAGTCTGCCCCAAAGCAGAAGTATTCGACCGTTCCCACTTACGAACGACCTGAAGTCAAGGTTTCTTTCATGTCATCCAAGTCTCTAGGAAGTAGCTAGCGTCGATCTCTGGATGAACCACTTTGCATAGGAACAACGGAGTCAAAGTGGATTTATGCTGCACTTGATTCATGGAGAATGGGAAATGAGAGGTATGCGAAGCTCAACCTCTCTGCCCATAAGGCATAGTCCCATTCCGCTCCCCTAAAACAGCATAAATCCAGATTCTAACTCTATAGACTCTAGGTCTTCACAGTTTCGTTATTACGTCTTTTGAGAAAAGTTCCTAGCTAACTAGGACCACCCTTCTGTAGAACGGACCCAAGTCACGTCCCACACACTTTCCTTGATAGCTTTAGTTGTCTAATTATGTCCTACCACATTTATGTGCAGCATTTAAAATGAGTTTCATTAATTAAGCCTTTTAGGGCACAGAGTTCGTTCACGTAATTTACAACACATACACAAAAATGAAACAAGCAGTCCTTTTATCAAACAAGTTCCTTAACTTATCTTTAAGTTAATCTTTGTCTCCTGCCCATATAGGAGAATTATGTATCCCTTCTGTCCCAATAGAAGTACCCGGTCCAAATCTCATGGCACCAAAATTTCCATCCTTTATCTAGAATAGGATCTTCCAACGTCCCAGACGTTGGGCTCGCGGGGATCTCCAACTCCATTCTGGACAGGCAAGAGGTGTCCAGAGCTCCACCTAACCCACAAGCGGTCTAGGAGTGAGATGCCATTTCCGTGGTTGGCCTTTTCACCACTCGACCATCGGCCTGTGAATCGAGCAGTGCCCTCTCGGGATAATTCGTGATGTGATCTTGGAGATGATCGCATGTGCAAAATATCGTTCCTTAATTAATCTAATTAAAATTCAAGTACAATTAAAGCAATCAACCCTAATATCATATTCTAGAAAAACATTCCTTTATTCCCATGGCAACTTGTCATTACAGACCCCTGCCATGCATTTGCCATCAACACAAGCCTTGGAATATTTATCCAAATCACAATGCAACAATCCCTTGATTGAAAGAAAAAGATTGAACAACACCCTAATTTTTTTCTTTCGGGTGTTGTTCAATCAACCAACAAAAATTCGCATCTATCGAGGATTGAGATAGAGGAAAATTGTGCCTCTCGGGGTAACTCTTCTCTCTCTTTCTCTCTCTCTCTCAAGCTCTCTCTCACAATCTCTTGGAGGGGTATATACTCTCTCTCCCTCTCTCTTGCAGCCTTTCGAGGTCTCCTTATGCTCCCTTGTGCCTCCCCATGCCTCATATTGATAATGAATTAGAGAGGAGGGGATAAGTTTGAGAACAAGAGTGGAGGGGCTCTTAGAAGACTCAGTGGTCTCATGCTCAGATCATAAATTTGATGGTTGGATTGGCTCCAAAAGGGGGGTAAAATGTCAAGACACTTGGTTAGAAAGCTCTTAGTTCACTCCTTCTTCTTTTCTCTGTTTGAAGTACTGTCTATTGCTTGTAGATTGCGGATCGCGGCGCGTGTGATTTTGCCAGCCACTTTTCTTTATTTCTCTTTTGATAAAATCTCCAAAACTAACTAAAACGTCACTTGTCACTTCTTTTAAATGACTTTTAATCCTATCTTTTTAGGATAATATCTAAAATATAATAGTTCCTCCTCCCCCCTCCCCCCGCCAAGAATCTAATATTTTTGGACCATTCAAACTATACATATTAATACTAGTGATTAACATGGCTTGTAAGTCCCGTTCACATTGTACTTTTCGTGAAGGTTGGCTATGGGCCTTATCAATCCAAGAAAAATGTCAGATTTATGGCTCTTGATTTTTTAAAATATATTTTTAATTGAATGAAAATTATTAGCTATTATTAATGCTAGTTAGTTTTTACCTTAGTTAGTCTTTAGTTAGTCATCTTACTAACTTATTAATTGACTAACTAACTTTCGAACTAACCAACTAACTTTTATTGCGTGGAAATATTATACCTTGGTCATGGACTTAGCTGAAAATATAGGGGATGACTTGGTTGCTTGCCTCCAATGCTTGGATGGTACTTTCATGACCTTGGCTAAAAGCTACGATTGACTAGACTTAGGCCTCTTGGAAGAACCTATAGCAACGGAAGTACAAAAACTCCCTTGCTCTTGAGAGGAGTCAGAATTTGTATTCATTACGGCTTCTGAAGTAGCTCAGGAGTTAATTGCAACTAAGATATCCTAGGAGCAAGCACTCAAGCAATGTCTCATTTTGTTGTATAGCAAGAATACAATCATGGACACAAACCAAGAAATCAAGAAGTTGAAATAGCTTACCGACCACGACTTCTCCTTCTTATGGAAATGGTACGCTTTATGCTTACAATGGGAGCTAGAGGGATGCCAAATAATGACCAACACTGAACAACGATGCACAATCAAGGCATTTGAATATGATCCAATCTATGTCGCTCCAACTTCCTATAGGGTGTTGACTTCCATTCGTAACCGACCCCTAGAAGAACACATTAAGGGGCATCCTTATTTAGATCGCATCCTCACTAAAGAGGAGTTTCATGTTGCTAGTCGAGTGTACTCCAGTGACTTCTTGCTTGATGTCCTCACTTACATTACATACATAGGCATCCGCCCTTTCGACATGGATAACTATGCTAATTTCGAGTATAATCCAAATTTCTACATCTAGCTCATGCAAAGGTAAAGTACTAAGATTATGTGTTGAACGGCACTTCATCCTCTAACCCTTTAATCCTAGGAAGGATTCTTCTCAATTCAAAGGGGGGGGGAGGTAAGGTGAATCAAACCAAACACATAAGAAAAACCATAAGGGAAGATCACACATGAGGGACCTCAATGGTAGGACAAAGCAACTTGTGGACTGAGTAATTGAAAATAAAATTTGAAAGTAATAGACTTAGACTGCTTGGAGGAAAAAGTCTAATTATATACTAAAAACAATTTAATCAACAAAGCATGAAGTATTTTCTTTCAATGATGCACTAATGGCAAACCATGGCTTATGACAGGAGCTGAAGATGTTACAACAAGACCAAGCCCATTGCCTACCCTTCACGGAAGAGGAAAGAGTGAAGTACGGTCTCTCCCTTGAAAATCGGGTTTACAACTAGCTCAATTTTAGGAGCATCCACAAATTGAAGGGGAAGTGACCAGCTAGGAAGCCGTCAGGAGGATCATAGATTAGTGCAACCTCACCACGTATATCAAAAATTTCGGACAAGAGCAGGACCACACTAGGTGTGTGGAATTCCTAAGGATGTATGACCCCGATAAGGAGAGTGGGATAGTGTACTTGGCAAGCAAAGAAGGAATCAAGTAGGTGTAGGTTCCACTCAGCAAGGCCTTAGTGGAGAAGGCATTGGGGTTGGAACCAAAGGTGGAGAAAGAGGCATAAAAGAGATGTCTATGCCATGCTTGGGATGAAGAAGGAAAGTGTCTTCATGAATGATGGCATAAGTATCTAGGACATTCCCAACATAGAAGTCAGATTGCAAGCCAAGGTGATCAACACCCTCTTCTCTAGCCTAAGACACAATTCACTCATGCATAGGATCAGCATGCTCGTGCTGGAGAGCATGGCGGCTCATTCATTGCATGAAGTGGATTAGAATGGCTATATCAGGAAAATCATAGACCAATCAACCAAGAAACTCGACCTTTGGAAGCAGACCGACGGGTGGAGAATCCCTAGCATCAAAGGGAACTCACAGAAAGAAGCCCTCAGCCAAGGCCTCATTCATAGGGTATGGAGGAGTCTTGATCGCCCTTATCCGAGAGGCAATAAAAGAGACCCAAGATGGAGAAGAGGGATCGGATGAAACGCTTGAGACATCACCTCCTCGTTACAACAAAGAACAATCAAGTGAGAGGATGGTTAGTGAAGAAGAGGGAGAGCAAGAAGCTCAATCCAGCACAAGAGGAAGGTGAAGATGCCTAAAAAGAAGATGACAAAGAAGAAGCATGAGGAAGAGAGGAAGAAAAAAGAGGAAGCATACCTACTAAAAGACAAGGCTAATCCAAAAAGAGCCAAGGAAGAGAGGAGGAGAAAAGTTGCTGAATAGGAGGAGGAGTTGAGAAGGAAAGAAGAGGAGGACTTGGCACAAGCTGTCCACATGTCCATAGAATAGCAGTGCAAGTAGGAGGAACTAGTAGTAACGAGCCCATCTAGGCAGGACAGGCTGGGAACCAGTGGCCAAGCATTAGAATACTTACCTCCACCCAGAAGGAAAGGGCAAGGCCGCACTCCACCTGAACCCATCTACCCTCTTGCCCAATACCTCGACCATCGTAGCAACGCCAGGCACCCCCAACTACAGTGGACGCCAGCAACCTCATGGCATGGGTGCAGTTCTTGGTTGATAAGAGCACATACCCCAATGCCTACCTCTAGTATGGGAACTCCAATGAAAAAGTGAAAAGACTGGTAGCTCTGCAGATGCCAAATCTCAATAGGGGCCCAAGTAACCAAGAATAGATACTACCATCATGGAGCCGCATCACATTGACCAAGAGAGTATGTTAGGGAGCTCTATGCTTAGTTGGAAAGGGAAAAGGAGGAGAAGAGAGCGGATCGACTTGTCATTTTTATGGGTATGGTGGTGCCTATTTGAGTGGTCACATAATCTACTCTCCATATGATTGTTTCTAGCTTGAATTGTGTATTCATCAAGTTATATATTTCTTTTCAAAGCCACAATTGTAAAAATTACACGACTTAACAAATGGAATTTGAGAAAGAGATAGATAAAGAGAACACACAGTAGAAGATAAGAGGATATATATTTTTCTTTAACTCCAAACAAGCTGATACAAAGATGGCTCTGTCCACCTGTGCACTTCCAATGTGAATCTTAGATGGTGTTCTAGATAGAAAATGGGTGCAGAGCTTAAGGCTAGCTAGAATTACTCTGATTGGGTGAAAGGAGGGATCATGAAAGATGTGAATGGGTCTACCTTTTATAGCCTATGAAGGGGGTCATGATGGATGACCTTCCATATGCACATGTATCTATTGACCTTCCATGTGCACATGTGTCTGTTGACCTTCCATGTGTACCTCCACACTAGTTGACCAAGGAATATTCTCTACCTCTAGCCAAGGGCTACTTGTGCAACCCTCGGACCCAACTTTAGGGATGCCTGATAACTTCCTTACATTGCAACTCGATGCAGTGTGCCTCAACTTGCTACCGGCTTTAATTGCTTTGTCTAACCCAAAGGAGGCTAGACCCACAAAAGTCACCTTTTGGCCATCTGGTCACATAGACCTCATCTGACATACAAGTTAGGATCCACCAATGTCTAGGCTCCACATGGCTTCTCCTCATAATGGGGGCCTTACAACTTTGAGTTCCTAACACCCCCCTCAATGGTATAGCTATCTCCTTGCACTCCATTATATCAGATGCTTTCAAGATTCCCCATGCACACTTCTTCTGAGAGATGAAGATCTTTCTCCCAAACAATAGTGCAACAAGCCCAAACCTATCATTTCAAACTCGAATCTCAAAGCCTTTCACAACTTTGGTTGATCATATCTTCATAGTCACCTGTAATAAAAAGGTCATCCACATATAGGAAAATAACTATAGACGTTCTTGGGGGGTTCACTATATATATATTCTCTATATAATGTGCATTCATTATCTATTTATAAATATCCTAATATGTGAATTTTTCTTCAATAAAACACAACCCTTTTCTATTCAATATGTAAGTAATCCCTTTATATGACACCCTTCTGTATGTAAAAAATGTATAAAAATGGTGTTTTAAAAACCTCTTATTTTGAGCTCATGTTATATTCTTTCCCCCCCCCCCCCCCCCCCCGACGTTTCACCATCCCTGTAAACATACAAGTTAGCATATGAGGTACATCTTTTGAAGTTTAAGCTTTAAAAGAACTTATCTATTCGCTGATACCATGCTCTAGGGGCCTATTTTAGCCCATACAATGCCTTCTTCAGCTTACACACTTTGTTCTCAGAATGGAGGGACCTCAAATCTTGGTGGCTAAACCACGCACATCTCCTCTTTGAGGTCACCTTCAAGAACATTAATTTAACATCCATTTGGTAGACTGGCCACTTATGATAGGCGTCCACTACAAGTACTATGCGAATGGTAATAATTCTAGTAGTTGGAGCAAACGAATCTTGAAAATCAAACCCTTTAACTTGTGAAAATCCCTATGCAACCAATCTAGCTTTGTACTTTTCTAAGGTTCCATCATCCTTGTACTTGACCTTGTAGACCCAATTGGTGCTAATAATCTTTCTCTTTGGCAATCGATCCACTAGCTTCTAGGAGTCATTCTTCATTATGCTGTCATACTCAGCTTGCATAACTTCCTTCCATGCTGGATTTGCAACTGCTTCTTCCAAGTGTCATTCTTCATTATGCTATCATACTCAGCTTGCATAGATGCCTTTCATGCTAGATTTGCAAGTGCTTCCAAGTCAGCTGGCTCCTTTACTTCTCTCATAATCTTAGCCATCAATGCCATATTGACTATTTGAGCAAAAGCCCTTTTTTGCTCATCTATTCTTTGAGACCTCCTTGGTCCATTTGCCTTCTCCTCAATAGATGTGGGCATAGGATAATTTTGGTCATAGAGCTACTTTACCCATCACGGCAATGGCTTTTTCAATGGTGTGATATAAGGTTGGTGAACTTTCTCTTCATTATTCAAAGATGATTCTTCCTCCTCCTGAAGGATAGGGGTAGCTCTTAGGATAGGTTTATAGTGGACTACTTCTTCACTTGATGATAAAGTGGAAGAACTTGCCTTCTCCTCCTCCACTATATGTAGTTGCTCCTTGAACACCACATCACGGCTTGCTATGATATTCTTTGTCTCTTGGTCATACAATTTGTAAGCCGTTTTCTTATCACTATAACCCAAGAAGATACATTTTCTACTTTTTGGTTCTATCTTGTTTCTTTTCTCATCATCAAGAACATGTGCATAACATTCACATCCAAAAATTCTAAAAGGTGCGATAGATTGTTTCTTACCAATGTAAGCCTCATGAGGGGTTTTTCCCTTGAGAGCCTTTGTGTAGCTTTGATTGAGAATGTAGACTACAATATTTACAGCTTTGGCCCAAAAATATAATTCCTTGCCTTTTAGCATGCACCTTGCCATCCCCACAATGGTGCGATTCCTGTGTTCCACAACATCATTTTGTTGAGGTGTATTAGGCTTCGTCAATTGACGCTTGATCCACCCGCTCTTGCAAAAATTTTCAAACTCCTTTGACTTTAACTCACCACCACCATTTGTTCCAAATTTCTCAACACTTTTCCTTGTTTCATTCTCAACAAGTATTAGCCATTCTTTAAACTTGCCAAAAGCTTGAGCCTTATCATGAAGGAAGCATACTCACATCTTCCTATTGTAGTCATCGACGATCAACATGAAATAAGAAAATCCTTCCAAGGCTTGTGTAGACATCTTATTACACAAGTCATCATGTACCAACTCTAGAGGAGCATTTTCTTTATTCTTGCTTTCTTGTGGAAATGCCTTTCTCTGTTGCTTGCCCATCATACAAGCTTCACATGGTTCCTTCAATTAAATAACAAGTAGGTGAGCAACCATACCTTCCTTATGCATCTCCTTAAAAAATGCAAATTCAATGTATCCAAACCTTTTATGCCAAAGCTACTTGTGCCCAGTCTAGCAGTGGTTGTAAGAGCACCTATCTCATACATGTTGTTCCTCCTTTCTCCTTTGCCAACAACTTTGCTAGCATCATTAAGAATTTCTACACTCCTCTTGTTGAATCTCACTTCATGACCAAGATTAGTTATGGCAATAAACTGATAATAGATCTCTCTTAATTTTTGGAACATACAACACATTTGAAATCTTTTTGACTTCATCATTTGTAGCAATTAAGAAAATAGTACTTGTGCTTGTAGCAGGGCATTGTTTCCAACTGTCATAGTGATGGATTCTTGTAGAGGATGCATAGAACTATATAGACCTTTCTTGTTGGTCATGTGATGGGATGTATCACTATCCAGCATCCATGAATTAGTGGTAGATTCTTCTTGTGCTAAGGAACACTCTTCCTCGATGGTTGCCATGATGAATAACTCTAGCTCTACTTCAGCCATGATGGTTGTCTCCTTCCCCTTACTTTTAAGGATACCATCTAACTTGCCTTTGCTAAAGGTTGATAGATGAATCCTCAGTGTTTGAATAGCCAGTACAACAACAACGCCTCCAAAACTACTTCTTGATACATTAGAACTGCTTGCGAAAGTTGATCGCTCCTCCTTGCTATTGAAGCCTTTGCCTTTTGCATACTCTTTGATCCCTAGAGCCCCTTGGGCTTTGATACCATGTAAAAATTACACGGCACAGAGAATTTGAGCAAGAGATAGAGAAAGAGAATACACAATAGATAAGAGGAGAACAAACAATTTCTTTAACTCCAAATGAGAGTTGGATTTTAGGAGCCGATTTCGAGCCATGGTTGAAGCATTTGAGGCCATTTTTGGAGCAAAAAAGTGCCTAAGAAGCGCTAAAGAACAAATTTTATGAAAAATCAAGCAGTGGTGCATAGTCAAGTTGGAGTTTTCCTAGATGTATTTCAACGTCGGGAATCCAACGCAAGTCTCGATTCATCGATTGAAGGTTGTTTGACCCCCCATTTAATGCCCACAAGGTTTGGCACTATAAAGCATCTACTGGATTCGGGAGCCGAAAAGTACATGACAAAGGCTAGGTTTATAGATTTCGATGTTATGAACCCACTTGTCTAGACGGATCTTGAATTCGAGTCAGTGAATCTGAGCCAAATTGCCTACTCAAAACCAAAATATCCACTTGACGGACAGTGTGAACATATGGAGTGTGAACTAGTTTTTTAAATAATAAATGAAATAAAATGTAGATGAAACTTAGAATGAAATGAACGCATGCACGATATGAGGGGGGCACAAAATTTTTTGCACCCCCTCAAATTTTCAATTTTAGACATCTTCACGGTTGCATAATCAAGAGAGAGGGTGGAGGATTGCTGATCTATGAGAAAATAGTAAGATTTTGATGTTTTCTGCAGGTAATATGGTTTAGCCAATCAAAATCTGATTTTCTAGTCTTTCTCTCTCCTCTCTCCTCTCTCCTCTCTTCTCTTTATTGTTGTTCATATGCATCAATTCAAAAGAGAAGAGGGAGGGATGTGATGAGGAATCCAGAGCAAATGATGATGCTGAAGCAATGTAACATGTAGATTGGGCTAAGAGAGTGCATCAACGACAAAGAAGAAGCATCATCGGCCTCCCATCTAGGAGATAGGAGCCTCAGAATTGCGGTTTCTATGCGTGGGTGAGTAGTTCTTGCGTTTTATGGAAAATGATTGGAGAAAGTGTTTGATTTTGTTTGTTCTTGATTTCCCATGTTGCTAGAAATTAGTGAGCTAGACTCACAAGACCGTCAAGCAGAGCTCCAAAAGCAAGAAAGGACTGAATGAGCTAGACGGTGGGCTGAGATAAATATAAGATAATCTTTGCAAAGGAGTGGCCCAATAGCTTTGCAAGGGCGGGGTCTTAATAATCCCAGCTTAGCACACAATCCATTAGGGGGAGGAAGCTCTAGTTCTTTCCCCCTCCAATCAGCCCCTCCACTTGGAGTGGAGCTATAGTAAGGGTTGTTCGAATCCCTGTGGTGAATCCTATTGTTACCATGGTGGCACAACCTATTGCTATACCTACTGGAATGGGATTTACCAGCTTTAGGTTTTCCCCTACCCATCTTTAATGGGTTAGCATAGGAAGATGCAAAACTACATACATTAACAAATTCCAGAAGTTGATGTTCAACTGTTGGATTCAAGATGAAGGACATTTAATGATGTTCTTTAACATGACTCTCAAAGGAAGAGTTTTCATATGGTATCATGACCTAGAGGCCGGAACCATAACCACTATTAATTTATTTTTCAAAGCCTTTCGAAGGGAGTTTTCCCCTAAAAGGGGTGGTCAATATTGGCTATGTGTGCTAAATGTGATGTGTCAAGAGTGTCAAGATTGCAGGAGAGAAGAAAGGAGTCTCACTTGAAGCTTTCTTGCTTGTACAATGGGGGAATACACACAGAGATGGAGGCTGAAAACAGTTTTCCTCTTCTTAGTTGTGTAAGCCAAAAAGAACTCTCATACATAGAAATAGAAGAACCCTATATATGGGTCTCAATCCAAACTCAACTAACTAAGGTGGCATACAAACTGAGCCATGAACAAGAGTAGATAAGGATAGCTATCATCTAGGTATTATTCATGAGCGGTGTATCAACCGCATCTGCAACTGACTCGTCGGTGACATAAATGCACAACCGTCACCCTGGCATATCACGAGTGGAGCTCGATATCTCAACACTCCCTCTCAAGCTCAATCCCAATTCCTGCACACCAAGCAGGTCTTTGAACTTGCGTAGCTTCTCTGCACCCAATGCCTTCGTGAATAAGTCAGCTACCTGATCCTCTGTGCTGACATAAACTAGATCAATAAGACCTAGTAAAACCCTCTCTCGCACATAGTGATAATGCACCTCAATGTGCTTTGTTCTAGCATGATAGACTGGGTTATTTGCCAAGTGTATACTACTCATGTTGTCACAATAAATGACAACTGGCCCATCTGTAGACTGATGCATATCATAAAGTAGCTTATGCAACCAAGCTACCTCACATGCAGCCATTGCTGCACCCCTGTACTCAGCCTCTGTGCTCGACAAGGCAACTGTAGGCTATTTCTTGTTGCTCCAAGTGACTGCAGCACTCCCAAAGGAGAACACATATCCACTAGTAGATCGTCTATCAGAAATACTAGCAGCCCAATCAGCATCAGTGTATCCATGCAACTGTATCTGAACCCCAGTCTCATAAAGTAGTCCATACTGCAATGTGGACTTCACATACCTGAGTATGCGTCTAGCTGCATCCAAATGCGGTTTCCTTGGAGCCTGCATAAACTGACTTACCAATCCAACAACATAGCTCAAATCTGGCCTGGTAATAGTCATATAAATCAAGCTTCCTACTATGCATCTGTACATAGTAGGGTCTTCCAGAAGCTCACTTGCATCTGCGCTCAGCTTCACATTCTGCTCCAAAGGAACCGAAATAGGCTTACAGCCTGTCATCCCATATTTGGACAGCATGTCTAATCCATACTGCCTCTCCAAGAGCTGTATCCCACTTGGTGATCTAATCACCTCAATGCCCAAGAAATAAAGCAGCTCTCCCAAATCCTTCATCTCAAACTTCTGCTTCAATAGCATTTTCACATGAAGGATATCTTCATCACTGTCACCTGTCATAATCAAATCATCAACATAAATGACAAGTAGCATAATACATTTCTCTGTTTTTCTCACATAAAGTGAAAAATCTGCCTTGGAAATCTGAAAGCCAATAGTGACAAGATACTGTCCTATCTTGTCAGACCATGCTCTAGGTGCTTGCTTCAAGCCATACAATGCTTTCTTCAACTTGCAAACAAACTCAGGATGAACAGCATGCACATAACCTGGTGGCTGCTCCATATAGACCTCTTCTTGCAAATCACCATGCAAGAAGGCATTCTTTACATCCATCTGATGTAAAGACCATTCCTTTGATGCAGCCATAGCAATGACTGCTCTTACGGTTGCCATCCTTGCAACCGAACTGAATGTTTCTTCATAATCAATGCCATATGCTTGTGCATACCCCTTGACTACTAATCTTGCCTTGTATCTGTTCATAGAACCATCTGCATTGTGCTTCACCTTATAAACCCACTTACAGCCAATTGCATTCTTACCTTTAGGCAAAGGTACCAATTCCCATGTAGCATTTGCTTCCAAGGCATCCATTTCTTCATCGATGACTTTCTCCCATTTTTCTTTTCCCATGGCTTGCTCAAAAGAAGTGGGTTCTGGTTCATGTATCACTTTGACCATATATGCATAGTGAATGGCTGTAAATCCATCATATTTCAGCCTATCCACAGGATACCTAGCTCTCGTAAACCTGCGCAAAATAGGTTCACTCCTAGGTGCTCTCAAAACATCCCTGGTCTTCCTTACTCCAGGTGTAACAATAGAAGGAATACCCAACTCATCATCAATGCTCTGTTCTGAGCCACTGGATTCACCATGCACATAAGAGTGACCTGCATTCACATCAAACATGGGTTGATCAACCTTCTCTTTTCCTTTTCATGATACCTGCATACCACTATCTGCATTGCTTTAAGAAGATTCTCCTAATCTCAATCTGCCTGTCCATAGTAAAGAATGTGAACCACTGCTAGAGGACGCTCCAGGTCCACTAATATTTTGTGACTACTGTTGTGAATTCTGTGCAGCATTACCATTTTGTGCATCTACATCATCAATCACATTTACTGGTTTATACCACTGCTCCTCTTATCAGAACACTGCGAGCTTGGCTTGCTTTCTTGAGCTCCTTACCACGAACAAGGCTCTGATACCATGTCAAGATTGTGGGAGAGAAGGAAGGAGTCTCACTTGAAGTTTTCTTGCTTGCACAATGGGGGAATACACACAGAGATGGAGGTTGAAAACAGTTTTCCTCTTCTTAGTTGTGTAAGCCAAAAAGAACTCTCGTACATAGAAATAGAAGAACCCTATATATGGGTCTCAATCCAAACTCAACTAACTAAGGTGGCATACAAACTGAGCCACGAACTAGAGTAGATAATGATAGCTGTCATCTAGCTATTATTCATGAGCGGTGTACCAACCGCATCTGCAATTGACTCGTTGGTGATATAAATGCACAACGGTCACCCTGGCATATCACGAGTGGAGCTCGATATCTCAACAAAGAGCCACATGAGGATATCCAAGCATATGCCAAGAAGTTAAAAGATGTCTTTCACAAATTGCAAGCCTCTATCCCTATCCCAACAACTACCCAATTGCAATATTTTTTGCATGGTCTAGATTTCAATATTCAAGTGCAGTTGAGTAGTGTCACTTTACTGGATGTAGACACTGCCATTAGACGAGAACAAGAAGTAGAATCTCGACTACAAGAGGCCTATGCCTCTCGAACCAATCTTAATATGGGTCAAGTTTCAGGAAATAATCTATCATTGACCAATGGCAATGGAAATCAAGGGATAGCTATGACTAACCCGAATCTGAGAGAAAGCAGGGTCCAAAATGTACCTTTATTGCCAACTCCTCCTAGTGTGACTATGCGCTCCACCAAATGTTGGAGGCCAAGCATCAAAGCCTAACGTTGTTCTTGTGAGTTAGCGACAACCAATGCCTAATCAAATTGTTAGGCCAATGGAATGACGAATGGACAATCATGGCTATTAGTCAAGTGCCTCTAATGCCCTTAGCAAAGTTAAGGATATTATGAAGCACTACACTGATATGATTTCCAAACAATATCGGCAAATAGGTATTGATGTCATTTTCCTTAAAAAACAACAAAATCTGATAGGAAGTAGATGCCCTGAAGAGGGTGCACCATCAAAATTTAGTTGTAAATGGTGTGGTGGCCAACACTACCCTCGAAATGATCCAAATGTCAAATGCAATATTTGTGGGAAGTTCAACCATTTGACTGGAGTAAGATTAGATCTCTCCAACAAGGTAGTAGACAGCCAGGTCCTATTAACCATTGTGCGCAAGGAAACAATCTTCAGCGAGATGATGGGCCGAAAAAATTACTTTAAAGAGATAAAGCTACTATAGAGGAGCTACCTAGTGGCAGTGGAGTTAGCCTCATTGAGGCTGTATGGGTTAATGGCACTGAAGTTTCTAATCTACGGGCCATTAGGAGAGGGCAAAGGGGTAGAGAAGGTGACAAAGGCAATGTAAAACCTGTTGATGGAACCCTAAACAAGATGACAAATGGACACAAGTCCTTAACCTCAACATGGAAGGGGGACCTCGGGGGGGGGGGGGGGGGGGGTTCACTATGTATAAATCCTATATATGATGTGCGTTCATGGCATGTTTTATATATCCCTATGTAACCTTTTTTATGTTTTTTTGACCCTTTTGTAACTTCTTACCATAATTTATAAATCCCTTACTGTAAATTTATTTTTTAAAGAAAAGAATTTAGCAAATCCTTATGTAATAAATACAAAACACTATTTTTATCATAAAATTGATCACAACTAGCTCTTGAGGGTTCATAAAAGAGTTTAGCTTGTTAGTGATGATGAAGCTTTGAAAAATATCTTCACGATATATAACATCCAACGGTAAAATTTAGAAATTTATGAAAAAAGCTAGGGTTTTGAAAAAAATTCCAAATAGAGACACTAGATGTACAATGCACACATGCTAGTAAGCTAGTTGCTCAACTCTATCGTAGAGCCAACCTTGTGGTCTTTAATTATAAAAATTGAAGTAGAAATATCAGAATACACATCTTGACCATCCTAGTACTACCTTAGGGCTCTCTTAATTGCAATATTTATCTTGGAGTTGTCCTATTGTGATAGCAACAGGATATCATTACATCTTTGCATCTAATTCATCTTAAATTATTTTCTCTACCATTCCTACAAAGCACATCATGTGCATGTAATACATACACACACAATAACAATATATGACAAATGATTGATGAGAGAAATGTGTATAGATAAATAAGAATGATATGAGCCTCTGGTCTTCTCATCTCAAGGATTGGGGAAATTGAGCTTTTGAAGCATCTCTGAGAATGTGTTGTATCTAAGACAGATCCTAAACACAAGAGTAGTCCATCTATGATTTAAGAATGATGCCACCCAATTGTGTGGTTGTCTAGATAGAAAAAATACAGCTATGATGGTTGGTTGGTAGCATGGCAAACATTCAATTTGTTCAAGCTTTTAAAAAAAACTAAAACTTTCAATTTTCCACCACAATTATAGTGACAATTACAGTGACAAGACAATCTAGAAGCACTATATTCTAACAAAAGACATTACTTGAACTGCAAATTCAAGCATGGGACTTGCAATTCCATTGGCATATTGTGTTGTTGAAGAAAGGGTCTCCTGCCAATACACCACAGGTTTGCAATTGTGAAAAAGAAAGATAATCACATATACACAACACTGCACCCTAGACAAAACATGTTTGATTACCAAAGTGCTTTGGTTTCCCAACTAAGAAAATACAAGATGTTCCTCTTTGTTCTCTTGGATGAGAGTACAAGACTATATAGCACTTGCCATTGTAAAAATTTCCATACTTGCTTGAAGGTGTAGCCTCTTTTGAGTTTGACTTTATATGCCAGACTTGAGAATGTCTAATTGTTGATCCCCTATAGTCATGCCTTGCCATAAAAAATATAAGCCTTGGATATACACACAAAAGGACTAACATAAGTAAAAGTAGATATTCTACTAAACATCCAACAAAATAAACTCCACATTCAAAAACAAGAATGCTCAATTTCAAAATTCAACTTAATCATATCCTGGAAAATTTTCAAATCCTAAAATTCAAAAATGAAGGCTTGGCTAATGCTTGAAATTTCCTATAGGGTTTGCTTTCTCAAGCTTGTTTAAGAAGTATACCCCCCTATTCTATTGGCATTATCAATATCAAAATCACGTGAGATCATCAATAACCAAGTAACTATCAGGAGCTTGATCACGATAGATTTACACATATGTATGAAATGGTAAGCTGTATAAGTTTCCATCAATGATTATGTAAAAGAGTATGACTTAGCAAGATCATTGATGCTAAGATAGCACACTCTGTAGTACCTTCCACAAGCAGTGCCAAGATCTACATTGTTTGCATATAACATATACAAAGTGAGCCAATGAGAATCAAAGAAGCTACTCTAAAAATTTTGTTAAAATATGAAATGGTAGGTTTAAACTCACTTCCAGTATAATGATGTACGCCAGTCTTTGAAAGCATCCCATAATATTCAATTTCTGACTTTCTCAAAGGTGGGTAGTTTTTTGCAATAATGATCAATTTACTTGCATATCAAAAATGTTTACCATGTAGCAAAGCAAAGTACCAATCAAACCCCGAAGTGCAACTTAATAGATATGTACCCTTGCCACCACGCAATGACTTCAATGTAGCTTTATATCCCAGAGTGTACTTTCCACTCTTCATAACAAGTGCAAGCCTGTTGTTAATACTTTCTTACTATGACATTGGATCTCATGCCATGGATCCCCATTCACACATTGCCTGATAACAATTTTACAACCACCACTAGACAAGAATATTTAGAAGCTTGTATAATAGACTACGCCTTACAATGTCATATATTGATCCTTTAGACATAAGGACTTGCTTGTCCTCCATGTAGCCCTCTTCTTGCTTCCTGCAACTAAAATTACAAATCCTCAAAGTTTTGAGCTTTAGTTCAAGCATGAACTAGTCATATGCACTCCACTTGCATTTTACTTCCTTGCTGCTATGATACTATTGCTTAAAAGTTCTTCATACTAGTTGAGTTTTGACTTGTGCTCGGACTTAATTTGGCTACTCCAGGTGGATAGCTCTCTCTTCATGCTAAGGGACTCGTGTGTTCTGCTACTGCTCCTGTTCATGGATATTATTTCCAATCCTCACTTACCATTGAACACACATTGGAGGTCTAAGAGGCTATACTGGCATTCTCAATCCTCCTAAAGCATGCTCTATACAATTACTCGATGCTAACTTAAAGCATCTATTAGCAAATAAATAGAGCTACATCATTGGTAAATTACAAGCTTGATGCTATACATATGTTTTCAGACCTTCCAATGTGCAATCTATAGGGTTGCTCCATGCTCATTATTATACCAAACATAATGCAATAACTTTCAAGATATTTAGAACTACCATAAAGATAAACTAAAAGAAACTTCATAATATAAGCCCATAGCTCACTCTGGATTGCACCTCATAATAGATTGATGACAGACCTCCTTGGGAAGAAGCTTGTATGCCACCACATTGAAGTTAATGGAGGACAAAGGAAGATTTTTGTAATCCTCGTGCTAGTCAAGGCTGTTTACAGAATGCCCATAATGTCAAGATGATCCTCTGCATAGATGATCTTCGAGTAGCTACTTCCATCTATTCTATGGCATCACATGGTAGTCATTCTAGACACCTAAACATCCATCTTCTTTCATATAATAAAGTAGTTAGTGTCCCACAAAATAGCAACATGATAAAAAGTAATCATGAAATTGATCTTTTAGTTGTAGTAAGGGTCAAGCCTTCATGGATGGCTCCTCAACAGCATTGAACCAACAATAGGATTCTTCTAGAAAAGCTTTGCAAGCCTTCTCTTCTTCTTTAAATTGTTTCAATACTCCCCTCATGACCAAAGCATATGTGCTAGTACCTTTGAGGAGATTGTTTCAATACTCCCCTCTCTAAGAAGAAATCGAGGTCTCACTCCTTCAAAGTTGAATCCTCTAGTGTTTTATGCAACCATCCTTGGAATCTGGCAAGTTAGTTGTCCACTTTGTTCCTACCCCAATAGATCTCTGATGGATGACATAGATAACCTGCATGCCTACCCTAAAAAGATCTCCACGAAGAATACGCCAGCCGTCTTCTATACTTGTGACATCCTTCTTGCTCTTCTTATACAATTGCTTCTCCTTTCAGCGCTTTTGTTGTCTTTTTTTTAAAGCAAACGTGTTCTGTAAGCATGAGATTTGCTTACTACTTCTTTATCCTTTCTTCTTCCAATTCATTGATCTCTGAAGCTTGCTTTTATTGATAAACTATAGTTCTTTTGAGGGTAACCTTGGTATTAATCAATGGAGTACATGCTATAGAAGACTCCCATGGTCAATAACATCAAAAACAAAATGGGAGGGATTCCTGTTGTAGACACAATGACATGTAAAAATACTTCTCCCCTTCATTCCTTCATGGTTTGAGGCTCCATGATCTTGTCCACTCCTGCTAGCTCTCTAAGCATCATAGAGAATATCCCCTCTTTCTTTTCATTGCAGTCCTAAAAGGGGTTTTCATTGTAGCAAGTTTTGTATTAAATTCACCTTTAAAAGAAGAAGATCAATACCATCCCTCTTCCATTTAGACATTGCTGATTCCCTTCACGTCTCTCATGCCTGACACATGAACCTATTACTAACTTTCTCTTGCAACTACCTATGAGAATGATGAAAGAGTTAAAACACACTCAAATGCTTCATACAGCTCAAAACGATTCTACCCATGAGACTAGTCAGTACCAAAGAGAGTATCATGTCTACTAATCATTTGAATGCATTCGCAGCATGACTGTGAGTAGAGAATTCCAGAAAAGCATAACCTCATTTTGACACTCCATTTGTTCTCAGCGTATTTTGACCACTTCAACAATCTGAAACATTGCCCTCACATCGTCCTTTAATGCATTCACAGCATGACTGTGAGAGCAGAGAATTCCAAAAAAGCATACCTCTGTATCCACGTTGTCACAAACACCTCAAGTTTCCTCCTCGTCTGCCTTTCTCCATCTGGCCTCCACTCAGGTAAGGTATCTTCCCCCTCTCCCTCTCCCTTGTCCTCCTCCTCAGCATCATCTTCTTCATCTCAATCATCTTGAGTCCTCTACATCTTGGAAACTACTTCGAACCTCTTCTGTTTGTGATCTCGGCGTCCTCCCCTCACAGCACAAGTTTTGCGCAATTTTGAACCTCCAATTTTGACCATTTAAAATAGCGTCCTCTACCTAAATCTTGCTCAAATTTTCCTCCTCTCTCTTTCAAAATTTTGGCTTTTTTTGAATTGGCCTCACTCCTCCAGAGCCCTTATTCACATACCAATAATCTATATATATGCAAGCAAGCTCATACATACAAAAAACAAGCATATATACACATATGTATGTATGTATATATGTATTAGGCACACGATGTTCACTAAGGAAAAAATGAATGCATTCGAACAAGTGCGTAAAAAAGTTGCAATTAGTGCATCTTCCCCTTGGCATGGAAGTAACTTGTGAAATAGGGGTATATGAAGCCAGAATGCGTGTGCTTAGAAAAAATTGTAGTTAAGTGCTTGTGACCCTTTAATCCTAGTGAGCTACACGAGTTAATGATCAAGAAAACTTTACATTATCCTCTTATTGCTTAGCCTTGTGCATCGAGCTTCCCTCGAGCCTATACACATGACCAAATGTTGGCATACAAGTTTGTATGCATTATGGAAATTCAAAACCAAAACAAGGTTTAAGCTCCTTACTTATTGGAGATTGAGTTCTTTTTCAATGATCAAAACTCAAATGCCACTATCACACAAACAACAAAGTCCAAAATCCTAGCCATCCTATGTAAAATTAGGAATTAGGTTTAGCGAAAGCACATAATAACACCTTCTCGGTGCACATGGAGGTTGCTTCGAGTGAGTAAGGTTGTTTGGGTATGAAAAAATTACATATTCAATATTCTATGAATTGGCCTTATTTCATTGACCCAAAGGGAAAGAGTTTCCAAAACATGCATACATGTGTTCTAGACAAAGGAAGTTTACCATTACTCTTAGCCCCCTCAAGTGTGCATGCATACAAATACAATTAGACTTCCCAATACTCCTTGTGCACCCTCCAAGAAGACCAATCAAGATGTGGTGTCCAATTTTGGACCTTACCTAAATCATTTATTGTCTTTGTGTGTGTGTGTGTGTGTGTGTGTAGACATACATATAATAGAGAAAGAGAGAGATTCCATATGGAGATGCAAACAGGTCCAAATATATTTTTGAGTAACTTGATTTGTGATGGATTCTCTTCCGTGGATGCTCCTACAAATTAATGAGGGCTCCATATAACATGGGTGTGGGCTCACTGCATAAGGTAATGCATCTAAGGTCTCTTGATTAATAGCACTACATAAGAAATTTTGGTCACAAAGCTTTTGCATGACAAAAAAGCATGTGTATTGTGCTTGCTTCAAAACCATTTTAGTGACTTCCATTAGACCATGGATTATGAAATTTGGATGCAATGTGTAAAACAATAACTTCTTATACATTAACATAATTGGGCTAGTAAGAGCACATCAACACATCAACATTCTATATGTTTTACACTCTTTGAGATTATCTTTACTTGTTGGAAGCTATCTTAGTATTGGCCCTCACTAGTGTAACTTATTTTTGTCATTGATGTTATTAACCCTTTATATAAGATATTCAGCTCTTGTTTGAACAAAGTTACGAACAAAAACATATGCATGAGAATCATTGGCTTGTAATTGATTAGAAGCAGAATCGCTTTCCTGTGGCTCCTCAAAAGAGTTTCCCC
Source organism: Lygodium microphyllum (assembly GCF_053477565.2). NCBI lineage: Eukaryota > Viridiplantae > Streptophyta > Polypodiopsida > Schizaeales > Lygodiaceae > Lygodium > Lygodium microphyllum. Next base: position 76,126,349 of record NC_141142.1, on the reverse strand, counting down.
CTCATCTTGAGATATCTCCACTTCTTTGATAGGTTTGTTAATGTCATGCTCATTAGAAAGTTTTGAAGGTTTACAAAACCCTTGTTTCTAATCCAAGAGCTATTTTCAAACTCTTTTTTATTAAATTATGTAAATTAACTTCTCTTTGTGTGTGTGTGTGTGTGTGTGTGTGTGTGTGTGTGTGTGTGTGTGTGTGTGTGTGTGTGTGTGTGTGTGTGTGTGTGTGTGTGTGTGTGTGTGTGTGTGCAGGCATGCATGCATGTATGGATGTACATATGTGTGTAGATGTATATATATGTACATATATAAAGAAAGTGCATTTATGTATATGTACATGTATGAAAAAATTGCATGTTATGTTAAAGATAAAGACAAAACATAAAGTTTTTACAATAGTTATTATTAGGAAGCTTAACTTGTGTCTTATGATAGTAGGGTAATACCACTTTTGAAGGCATGTGCTACAAAATCATGTCATTACTGACTTACATGGCTACTTACTAATTATGTGTCCTTTGCATCTTAAATTGGAGTGTTCTCAAAATTACTCTTTTATACCTCCTAAGAAGAGAAAAGAATGCCATCAACTGTTCATGCTCATACTCCTTTGAGCCTAGTTTCACACACACACACACACACACACACACACACACACACACACACACACACACACACACACACACACACACACACACACACACACACACACACACACACACACACACACACAGAGGAATGAGAAAAAGAAAACAAATCAAACTGTCACATTACATGCATAATCTATCTATTAATAATAAAAGAAGTATAAACAATCTGGATAGTTGCCTTTAGAGAATACTTTAGTCCCGAATGTGTCTGTTGCTTTTGATTAACTTCTAATAAAAGAAGGAAGATTCATTCCATCTTTTTCACATATTTGTGTGTGTGTGAGATAGAGAGAGAGAGAGCATGCATCTCTCATGCAGCTCCACAACATAATGTAGCAATCACTCTTTATCTTCTTTTAGGTTGAGTGCTTGACCACTTTAGAGAATGTCTCTTCAATGTTAGGTATTTTCACCCATGAGTCACCCATCCTCCACCTCTTGTATGAGAGAGAGAGAGAGAGAGAGAGAGAGAGAGAGAGAGAGAGAGAGAGAGAGAGAGAGAGAGAGAGAGAGAGAGAGAGAGAGAGAGAGAGAGAGAGAGAGAGAGAGAGAGAGAGAGAGAGAGAGAGAGAGAGAGAGCATAATACCCTAAAGATTAGGGATACTATATTTACTTGTTGAGGTTCATCATATAACCCTTTTGTTAAAGATCTAGGCCAGTTTTATGATTTAATAATACCATTTTGTAAAAAATTTACATGTTCAATATAAAGACCCCTTTTGTGAATAGATTTATTGCTTTTAAAATATTTCCTTCTGTAAATGTACTATGTAAGCCTATGTATTTTTATATTTCCTTGTTTTGAACTCACGTTACACACATTTTTATACATAGTGACCACCCCGAGAGGGGGACCTTTAAAACCCATAGAGAGTAAAGCCAATGCCAAGAAGGATAAAGAATTACCAAGGAGGAAGGAAAAAGCTAAGAAGGAAGCACCAAAACTAATTCAATGACCAAAAGAGAGAATAGTCTGGTGAGAGAAGAGAACCCTAGCAAACTATCACGAATTCAATTTGGCAAGCTCTCTTTATGAAGTTAAACTAGACATGAATCTCTTGCAGCTCATTAAGCTGTCTCAAAAAGTATGCAAGGAATTTAAAAAGATACTATGTATTGGGTGTATTATAGAACGTTTGGGCATAATGCGAGTAGGAGATGATTGGTGGGAGCATGTTGAAAGACATTGCCCAAGGGTTGTAGCCTACATTGATGGAATACTAGTGGATCATGCTATCGTAGATACAGGATCATTTGTTAACATCATTAAGAGTTCAGAATTGATGGAGAGGATGGGTTTAGCAATCCAAAAAGACACCTCCACAATTTTACGAATGGCTGATGACAATCTAAGAAAACCTTAAGGTTGTATTACCAAAGTCCTTGTGACCGTTGCTAGTGTGGATTGCACTATGGATTTTTGGGTTATTAGGTTTGTAGGACGACCAAGCTACCAAGTATTGTTAGGAAGGCCATGGATCTCGCAATCCAACTGTCAAGTGGATATACCTGCTGCTGGTCATTTGATTTTTGGTAGAGGCACCAATTGTGTGGTAGTAGATGCATACCCTAAGTCTCCTCAAAGTGAGAGAGCTCCTCTATCCTCTACAGAAGAATTAGAGACATTAGAAGATGTATCTATCACTGAGACTTCATCAAGCGATGAATCAAAAGAAGGATACACTACAAAGGACATCTATCTAATAACTCTGAATGAGCCAATAGAGGCTCAAGATGGAATAAGAGATGTGGATGTGATTGACCTAGATCTTGGTATGCCAAATGATCCATGGACAAATAAATTAGGGTCCATGCTAAGTGTGGAAGAAAGGGAGGACTATCTGTCCCTTATCCAAGAGTTCTGTGACATTTTTACCTGGAATTATTATAAGCTGAGAGGTATTTCTCCTAGCATGGCTGTTCATACCATTCCTCTAAAGGAAGGTAGCCGTCCTGTGCATAAAAAAGTAAGGTGTATGCCTTTTGAACTGAGGGACTAGCTGTTCGAAGAGTTACAAAAATTGTGACAAGCTGGTTTGATCTTCCCTATTGAGCAAATTGAATGGTGTTCACATGTTGTTATTAGAAAGAAGAAAAATAATCAAATCTGGCTTGATAAGAATCAAATGATGAGAGGCTACAATATAGTATGCATCCCAAGCTATGGTGGCCAAGAGTATGCACCCTCTTAGATGGTGGGATGTTGAGACCTCAAACATTAAATGTTGTAAAATGGCAAGAAGATCCTTGGCTATTTACAGATTAGCCTTTTATACTTACCCCCAATAGGCCAATTATTGGCTAAGTTATCAAGGCATTTTTACTCTACTACAAGTCATCTGGGTCTAGAAGAGCTTTGTCCTCAAAGTTGAATTTGGGACAAGATATAAGGATGAGTACAATAATAGCTTGAAATAGATAAAGTCATGCTAAAATAGGAGTCCATGATGAAGAAAACCAAACAAGTTGATGAAGAAAGACCATGTAAGTGAAAGAAATTGCTATAGACTATCCAAAACAGGTTGCAGTACAAATCTGGCCATATCTTGAAGTAAATGTGTCTAATTTTCCTGTATGAGCTATAGAAATGTAGAGGACAATGTGTAGTATCCAGCCATGCCATCAAAATCAAATTTTGATGAGGATGAAGTATTTAACTTCAAAATAGAAATTTATTACAGGATGTTGATTATTATGTAGTGAATGAACTGTCATCTTGAAGAAGCCATGAAAATTGTTCCAAATATGAAGCATGCTGCCAAGATGATTCTTCCATAGGGAAACCCTTCCACTTTATAAGATACTCCACAAGAACTCGGTTCCTTAGAATTTTCTCCCGCTTACCAATAATCTTTTCAAGTTCATAAATGATCAAACCATCTTCATGAAGGGGAGGTAGTTCTTCAAGAACTTGGATTTCATGCCCAACATACTTCTTGAGCTGAGATATATGAAAGAGTGATGCATGTAGTTGAAGGTAAATCAAGTTGATAGGCAAGATCCACAACTCTTAATTATTTTTTATGGACCATAATACTTATGAGAAAGGTTATTATGTCCTCCTTTAAGAGAATCATAATGGGATTTTGAAACCTTGAAGAAAACCCATTCACCTTTATCAAACTCCACATGTCTTCTTTTCTCATCCGCATAGGCCTTCATTGTCTCTTGAGCTTTTCCAATGTTATTCTTGCATTGCTTCATAAGAGCCTCCATCTTCTCTAACTCTTCACGAGAATTTGGATTCACATAATCATGAATCAATGCAAAAGGCACTTGAACCTTATAGCCATATAATGCTTCAAAAGGAGACATTCCAATACTCATGTGATGAGTATTATCATAACAAAATTATAAAAGATGAAGCCAATTGTCCTATGTGTTTTGTGTGTCATGGCAAAAATGACACAAACAAGCTTCTAGCCATTTGTTGACCCTTTCAAATTTCCCGTATGTTTCTGGATTACTAGAAGTCAAAATAGTCCCCATAGAAGAGAAAAAACTCTTCCGAAATCTACCCATAAACTTGGTGTCACGATTGAACACAATCTTCATTGGCATTTGATGAAGCTTAAAGACACGTTCCGTAAATTGATCAACCACTTGCTTTGCTGTATATTGAGCCTTTGTTGGAATGAAATGGGCTAATTTAGTCAACTAGTTTCCACAACATAAATGCTAATTCCACTTGTGTTTTATTGTAGGTAATCCCATTATGAAATCCATGCTAATATCAAACCACTTCCCATGAGGAATAGCTAGGCTGAAGCAAACCATCGGGTAGAAGTGTGAAATATTTATTTTGTTGACACGAAAGACAACTCATGACATAGTCTTTAACATATTTCCAAATCCCTTTCCAATAAAAGCTCTTATGGATGTTATCAAATGTTTTGAACAAACCATGATGTCTCGCTAAAGGTGAAGAGTGCATCTCTTACAAAATGCGGTCTTTGAAAGATGATTGAGGAGTCAAGAAAACTTGTCCTTTGATACCATAAAAGACCATTATGCCATCTATAATTTGGATACTCTTCTCCTTTGCCTTGCTGAAATTCCTTCATTATTTTGGATGCTTGCTCATCAAGCAAATACTCTTCTTGAATGTCATGGATCCAATCTTTATCCACAATTGAAATGGTAGAGATAAAACATGCTCACATTCTTAATAAGGCATCCACCACCACGTTATCTTTTCCAGCCATATAAGATATCTCAAAGTTATATCCTTAAAGAGTAGCTAACCATGTTTGTTGCTTGGGAGACAAATTTGGTTGTAAAAAGAAGTACTTGAGCACATGTTGATTGCTTTTGATCTTGAAATGGCTGCCATATATGTAATGATGCCACTTTTTAATAGCGTGCAATATTGCCAATATCTATTGTTTGTAAACATGTAATTGATACCCCTTGTCATCAAGCTTTCGAATTTCATAAGCTATGACTCCATGGTCTTAATATAAAACAACCCCAATTCCTCTTCCACTAGCATCCACACATATTAACTCTTTAGAGAAATCCGAGCTGTAATGTGCCTACCTGCCTATTGACTGTCCAAGCACGTTTTTAGCGGTCCATCGAGAAACAAATCTAAGCGTCACTGCTCGGCACTCTCGGGAAATATTCTAGGGTTTGTCGCCTAGGGTTTCCCAAGTCCACCTCTCGCAATGGAATGTTTACGATCGAATCCAATAGGATCGACTTGAAATCTGGGTTTGTAAGGCCAAGGTCTCCTAACATCATTCTAGCGTCGGGTTTTGGACATCCTATTTTACACAAAGATACCCAATCCAAAGTAGATCCATACTGCACTTGGTTCAAAGAGAATGGATAATGAGAGGGATGTGTCGCTTAATCTCTCTGCTCATAGGGCATAATCCCATTCCAGTCCTCTTAAATGGCATCGATTGGTTCTAACTTAATAATTGTATTATTTCCAAATAATACAAGAATAGACACGATAATAATTCCATCGCATATTCGTGTTGAGATATCAAGCTCCACTCGTGATACACCAGGGTGACCGTTGTGTATTTATGTCACCGACTTGTCAGTTGCAGACACGGTTGGTACACCGCCCATGAATAATAGCTACATGACAGCTATCCTTATCTACTCTAGTTCGTGGCTTAGTTAGTATGCCACCTTAGTTAGTTGAGTTTGGTTTAAGACCCATATATAGGGTTCTTCTATTTCTTTGTATTAGAGTTCTTTTTAGCTTACACAACTAAGAAGAGGAAAACTGTTTTCAGCCTCCACCTCTGTGTGTATTCCCCCATTGTGCAATCAAGAAAGCTACAAGTGAGACTCCTTTCTTCTCTCCCACAATCTTGACAATTCGCTCTTCCCCTTGGGATCAAAGAGCCATTCTATGAAAAATTTACTAAATACTTGTATGCACAATTCCTAATGTTATTCTTTTTACGAGTATGCTATTCATAACCCTTGAGTGATTGCTCTATCAATGAATAAGCCGTATGCAACCAAGTGCAATTAACTTCCCTTGACACATGCATTTTGCAAACTCCATCTTTCGAATATGTGAGAAGAGGCTTATCCCTTCCCATGACCTATTCTCATACATCATAGCATGGGCCTAATGTATCTCATGCAAGAATCAAAGCAAGAATCTATCAATTTAGAAATACATTACTGACGACTGGAACCACAGTTGGATTGACAGTGATGCCTTCACCCGAAGCTTCGTTGCTAGTTGTAGGATTGCCATCCATATGTGATATTCTTCACTTGGAGGCCATCATCCGCAAGTAGACTCAAGAGATTAAGAAGGCGAAATAGATTTGAGATGGGAGAGTGTAAGAGAAGATGGATAAGTTGAGGATCGAGATAGAGGGAATTGAGCTAACTCTCTCCCTTGTAGCCTCTCGAGATAACTATTTTCTCTCTGGGATCCACTCTAATGCCTTGCTCTCCCACAACATGACCTAAGTATTCAACTTCATCTTCCATGAAAGAACACTGTCATCTTGGGAAAGAGTGTGCGTCTTCATAATGTATCAAAGACCTCTTGTATATGCTTCAAATGCTCATCCTTGGATTTGCTATAGATGAGAATATCATCAAAGAAAACAAGGACTATTTTGAATACAAAGGGTTACAATATTTTATTCATGTGGGCTTGAAAAGTAGTGGGTGCATTGGAAAGCCCAAATGGCATAACCAAGAAGTGTGAAAGCAGTTTTTTTAAAAGTGAAAATTTTATAAATGAAATAAAATGAAACTCTAAATGAAGAAAACATGCAAAAACATGTTGTGATGTAGTGAGGGGCGTTTTTTGATTGACACCTCATTTTTTGGGGATGTATGTGCCTCTTGGATACTCAATCATGTAGAGAGAGAAGGGAAGATCCCTGATCCATGCAAAGAGGGCAAGATTTTGATGGTAACCATGTGCAATATGATGAAGGGAATGAAATTCTAAATTTTAGTCTTCCTCTCTCCTCCCTCTCTCTCTTGCAAGGGGCAGTTCCTGTGTGTGAAGAAGAATGAAGCTCGGTTGATACCAGATTGCTTCCAAATTGAAGGTGGGCTAAAGATGGCAAGGTGCAGATGGGCTGAGCATCAAACGGGCCTTGATTTGCAGATCCACAATAAGTTTCAAAACCGGAAATAATGAGAAATACACAGTAATGACATTTTTATAGAGAAAATGGCTCTTTTTTCGCATTTGATGAGGTTAGCAATGTTCGTATGGGCTAAAAATTGATGGAAATGTTGTTTCCTATTGGTTTTAGTCTTTCATAGAAAAAACTCAGAAAATATATACTTAAAGTGTGGAAAATAAATGGAAAAAACCCGAAAAGCATGGTTTTTAGAGTAAAAACGGGGTTTTTGGGCTTAAAATCGAAAAATCATGAAACAAAACACCAATAAAATCTACATGGTTGTTGTCTAAGGACTCAAGAGCTAGAACTCTGAAATAATTCTAATTTTCTTCCGTTTTTATTGATAATAAATAAGGAAAAATAATAAAAAATAAGAAAAAATACTCTTTAAAAGGGGAAAAAATAGGAAACGGATGAGGAAACTTATGGAAAATTATGGATGTGTCTGTGGGTGTATAATGAGGATAAAGCATGAGGGTTTGCCTTAGATTTTCCCCATTTATATATTTTTGTGAGTATTTACTGTTTATTTTGTACAAAATACACATGAAATTACCCTTTTACCTATCACCGCAAGCAAAACTCTAAACGGTAGGGGAGGAGGGAAGTTTGAGTGCTGAAATATAATATAAAATCTGATGTATTTGCTGCATTGTTCATATAGGATGATGTTAAGTTAAATAAAGGAAAGTACAATACGAGTGTAAGGCTCGGTGTCTTCTCTCATCTTAGCAATTATGCGTTAGTGTATGGAAATATGAAAAGAATGGATTTGCACAATGCACGAGGCAATTCTTTCAATTGTTTGAGCACTTAATCATATACAAATTTGCATCAAGCATCGTTAAATGGTATCAATTTCAAGTTCTTGGATGCATAGCACTTGGTTTCTCTAGGACTTAACTCACATAGAGAGAGTGAGCAATCCGACTGTAGGTCTAGACGGTGGGTTAAGAGGGGACAGATAAGTGAGGATAAGCGCATCCCTAGAACGTTAAATATATTGGCACTAAGAGGGGTGCTTGTTTCGAATGTGTCTATGTGTGGAAGTAGTGCATCGAGGGGCCAATCTCCAAGATGTAGGAGAGCACTTAATTCTTTCAATTGTTTGAGCCCTTGGGTGTGTAATACGTGGCATTCATTGCCAATATATGTATATTCTTCCTCTGAGGAGACGAGGAAAAGGAAAAATCTGTTGGATTACAGACTATAAACGCGAAATGATTAGTGTTTAGTATAGTGTATCCCTGGACAGATGCTCTTGGCTCACGAGGCTGTGTGGTGTGGTGGGGTTGTTTGTTGAGGGCATGAGGTCCTGCTAGTGCTGCCAGCTCATTTTAGGTCCCATTAGTGGTGCGTCTACCGGGAGCTACCTATAAGTGACGGTCTCTGAATCTAGATTGTAAAGGGACCTAAGTTTATAATTTCCATTGGGAGTATGCTAAGCTAACTATAAAATGGGGTTTGTTCAAGGATGGAAAACCTTGGCTTTCCCTGTACAAAACTTATTGATGGACTTAGTTAGTTATGTAGAGCATGAGTCCTCTACAGAAGATAATTTAGGTGATGAGAAGAGTAACCAGTTAGTGGTTACCCCATCCTCTAATGCGATGGCATGGGCTGAGGTTTTCCTTGGTGTGGTCTCTACCCAAGAGAAATCATCCAAGAGAAATCATGTATAACCATCCATTAACCTAGAGGGCATGGAATAAGTATGTTGGAAGCTATGGCGGTCATGGCATCAACAAGTGATTATGCTAAGCCGTATTGCCATGGGAAAAACTCAACACATAGTGGAGTGCAATTATGACTGAAAAATCCCATGTGGTGGGGCACCGTGCCAAAATTTTAAGTATCACAAGGATGTTAGAAGCCCTAGATGTAAAGGAAAAACCGTCGCTTAAAAGACACAGTTCCCAGGTCCTAAGTGCTAAGGATAAGTTTGCTTTTGATGAGGGGCAGAAACTCCTAGATAAAGCCATCATGGAACTGCCTAGGAAGGGGCAAGATATGGAAGATCCTCTAAGAAAGGATCAGAATGACATGCTAAGAGCTATAGGTCTCTCTAGACCACTTTATGAGTTGGCAAAAAGGGACATTAAGGATAATATTAACCTCCCTACACCAGTAAAGGTGGAAATGGAAGAGGTTGGAGACCCTAAGACACTAGGGTTAGGCCATGATTACGACGATTTTAATGGCCCAGTGCTGATCTCGATGGAAAGGACTAAATGCCCTCCTCCTTATAGGGATCTCCCAGTGTCTCATGGGCTAGTTAATGAGGATTCGATGGTGCATTTATGAGAATACAGCCTAACTTACCTTGCAAGTGGGTTCAATGATATTCATTGGATGCTTGTATTCTCAAGTATCCTAAAGGGAGAGGCTAGAAAATGGCACTGGAGCCTCCCAAGGGGGTCTATTAAATCCTTTGAGGAGTTGAGCGATCGATTTTTAGATGAATATGAGAAGAAGGTGCCTATGACCCAAGTTTTAGGGCAGTTGATGCAGATTAGGCAAGAGTCCTATCCTTCTGTTGAAGAATACGCTAGAGCCTTTGATGATATTTTGAGGCTTTGGCCAAGAAGAGCTATTGCATTGCTAGGTGATGTGCTATGTGAGCTCTTTTTGAGTGGCTTAGAGATTAACATGCAAATCCAAGTGGGAATGCGGAATCCTAAGTCGTTAAGGGAAGCAAAGATGCATGCCATTGATTATGAGGGACATATTCAGAGATGTTGGGAAAACTTTTAGATTTTTTTCCACTCAATACAAGTGCATCCTAGCTTCCAACCATTTCTACAAGGAGACAGCTCACTTGTTGATACCAAGGTAGCCTATGAGAGGAACCTTGGTAGCCAAAATCTCCAAGCAAAAAATGGCAATAGTAGGGATAATATACCCCCTAGGAATAAAAAGATTTCAAGCCTAGTAAGTCCCATCAAGGCTTGCAACACTTCCATGAGAGGTAGTTGTGATGGTGGAATTGATAGAACCATTAGGTCTACAAGCTTAGATGAGCGTTCTATGAGTGGTTCTAGTTGTGCTCCTAGTAAGGCTCTTGAGAGACCTTTCCAATTTATAGATGAATCATGCTTTCAAGTAGATGCTATTCCTTTTAGTAAAAGCATGGTTCCTATGGCTAAGCAGTTGTTGCAGAGTGGACAAAGGCAAGTAAAGACATCTCGTGTAGAGAAGATGCTGCATGCTAAAGGTCCACTTGTACTAAATAGAAGCCATAAGGCTGTGAGGGCATTTGGTAATGATGATAAATCCACAGTGAGTCCATTGGACCAATGTGGGCAGATGAGGCACATCTCATGTAGAGAAGATGCGGCATGCCAAAGGTCCACTTGTACTAATAAATAGAAGCCATAAGGCTGTGAGGCCATCTGGTAATGGTGATAAATCCACAATGAGTCCATTGGACCAATGTGGATAGATGAGGCAGTCTAAGAATATGAAGAGGAATATGAGATGGATTTGGAGGCCCAAAACCCCTAAAAATACTGTTGGTGTGTTAGATGAAGGGCTAGGAATTGCATGTGGGCATGCTTTGATGGATTCCCAAGAGGATGCGACTAAAGGCCATAATGCGACATCAGACAATAGGGATCACCACCCTAAGATGCATCTATGTGATGGGTCTAGGCTTGAAGCTTTGTCTAGTTTGGATTGTATCATTGACATATGTAATGGTCCAATTAGAGGAGAGTTGAATGATCATAAATCCATGATTCTCCTTGTAGGAGGAGTTACTGGAAAGGTGGGACAAGCGATCCATTTGAATGACGACCAAGGGGATGAGATATATCAACCTAATGATGTCATTCATTCAGCTCATAGTACCCAAGAAGAGATGGCCATTATTACTGAGATATCATTAGAAAGGCTTGGGCTAGTGTAGATCAAGCTTTTAGCTAACTCGCATTAGTAGCATGAGGCTAGTCCTCCTATTTTATGCTATCCTTGGTATCCTGATTAGTTTGATAGGATGTGTTGTATATGCCAAGGAGATCATATATTGCATGGATTAGAATGAACTCTCCATTTTAGGCCAAGAGGGCCAGTTAGTTTGCAGTGAAATGTTCTATTTCATTAGGCCAAGAGGGCCATTTTTCTGTCTAGTGCGGGTACATTTAATGGTTTTTGTTGTAGTGATTGCATCATACAGGTTATCGAAGTCACTGATAACAATGATTTGCGACACATTTTGCAATGCTAATAGTGATGCATGTAATAATTTGCGACGCTAATAGCGACGGTAACAGGGAAAAAAAATTTGTGGCAGGGCAGCAAGTTGCCCTACCACATATAGCTCTATGTGCTTTATTTGGGCCATACAAAATAGTTTCAAAAATGTGTACAATGCTCGTGTAAATAAAGACAAAGTGTACTTAAATCATAACACTGATACATGAAATAAATACATGATCGCATAATGAAAGCGACCGGTACAATCATGGCAAGATACTACTACTACATAGAAAATATCTACACAGATCATGTGACCAAAAAAGAAGGGTGTGTGAGCTCCAGGGATCCAAGGGCGAGCTATAGATCATCGCCATCCGAAACCTCATCCCGCCGCAAAGGAGCATCGAACGGACTTTGCAAAAAAAAAAAAAAAACTACACATCAATCCACCACACAATAATGCATTTTAATTAAACATGGTAACTATGGACAAGAAAGATGAGTGACTTATAGGGCCGTCGCATCCATACAATCAGTCGAGCAATGCAGTGAGACCATGTCTCTCTATATATCGAGCCTCAAGGTTGGCGGGATCATGATTTGTAATAGAGTGCTACAAAAAAAACAAAATACAATTGGTAGAAACACGATTGTCAATACAAATGATATTGCAAAAAAATAAGTAAGAAAAACTTACAAAGTCCTCCAGATATGTCCTGTGGTTGCCACTCCCAAGATGATGGACCACTCCAGCCTCTTGTTGTGCCCTCGTTGCCTCATGCTGCTATCTCCAACGTCTTGTCCCTGAGTCGGTGCTAGCCGTCCGCGTCTAGCCACTCGGGCTTTGAAGCCCCACTCTTGAGTGCCTTACGTGTGTTCGATCGTTTATGTGACATATATGCACACATGCACTCCATCATCTAGCCTGTAGACTATGGCTGGTACTGGAAAATCCTCATGCAAGGATGCTACTATGTAGTCCTTGCTCCCCTCCAGTATCTTATTCCAATGATCTAAGACATTGTGCCGAAAAACTTGTTGGCACAACTCTCTCATGCGAGCCATCACCCTCCTCCCCTTATCATTCATGATGATGGCTCTTGACCTATCATCTACAAGGTAGGCATACCCCTCTAGGGTATGCCTAAGATGGCTCCTCTCCAACCTACAACCACGCTCCTAGGCATATCCAAGAGACCCTTGTACATTTGATGTACCTATTGGGATAGTATCTATCAAAGTAGCACCCATAGGGATACCACCTGCGGACGGATAAGCAAAAGATGGAGTAAGTGGAGTAGACATCCCTACAGGTGTGACAAATCCTGGAGGTGACGCTACTCCAACAGAACGACGAGACGGAGACATCACGTCCGTGCCTCCATAACAACCTCCTGAGCCACACTCTCTTGAATTGCCACGAGAGCGAGGAGTAGCACCTGTATCCCGAGTTGACCGTGGGCTCACTGCATCCAGATCTCTGCAGCATTCCCTTGAAGCACTCCCTCCATCTGGCCCAAGTTTGGAGCGTTGACCTTGTCTGCTAGAAACTAAAGCATCAAATCTCTCCGAAGTAGATCTAATAGAGTGGCCTGACGGTGTCTGAGACAGCTCCTATTCGCCATGTCTCTGAATCTCGCCATTTGATATGGAGGCGTAGGCGTGACGATCTCCTACAGCTCCTCACCGCTCATCCCTGGACTCATCCTGATGATCTAAATATCCACAAAGATAACTTGCACAGACAAAAAATGATGTTAGCATAATCAATATAAATCATACAAAGCACGATAATATAAATATTTAAAAAATGATCTTACTTAAAATGCATATCTTATGTACCCTTATAAGCGATTTGTCAATGAATTGAGTAGGTGGACGCTCCAAGTGTGAAGTATCCTATGGTCCCATGTCAATCTCCTGACACAACTCTGCATACACTGGAAGGTCGATAGACATGTCACCACAAAAGGATGAGTCCACCTCGTTCTCAAAAATTCTTGGACTCCTGTATTTCCATCATTGTAACCCGATGCTAGCTCCTCTACATGCTCCAAGCTTTCGGTGGCCTCCATCCCTTGCAATATCGACCCCTCTATTTGCATATTATCCTCATCTATGCTCAGAATATCTCTTTGATCATATACTCTGCACTTCGGGGAGCTGAAGGTATAACATACCACCATCGAGGTTGTCAGGGTTTGGATAGAAAAATTAACTATTCACAATCACGTACAAGAGAGATTTAACTATTGTGACATGTACCATGCGGTAATATAATTAAAAAACACATGAGTTTGTGCACCTTTTCACAATGGGCCAGCAACATAAACATGTCGCACAAATCCATCCTTTTTTTTTCAGAATCTATTTTGAGAAATCTAGATGGACCTCGTCGAACTGTTGCTCCAGCTCCTTCAAGTACCACTTTGAACCATTGCACATCGAATAGGATCATGGAGAAGCTATGGTAATTCACCATGACAATACTTTGTAAGTTTCCAAAATACTCCATCTTATCTAAAATCGTGTTTGGATACGTTGCTTGTCGTTGGCTCTCTTGCTCGAACCTTGCCATGATACCACAATCTATTGTGGAGCGCATTTTTTCAATACACTCCATGCAAAAATGTCATTCGTGCGACCACGCTGCACTATATATTTTGTACCATACATATAAACACTCAATTAGTTGTCACATATAAAATATAGATATGACAAACCCTAAACACCTCATCACCTTTGGACTACATCCCCTTGAGAATTTCCACTCCTCGGTTGAGACCTCCGCCCCTTCGCGAGACGCTGCGGTCAAAGCTCCATGCAACCATCGCGTTGACATAAACTGCGACATCTCCTCCATGCCCTCGGGATATCGAATCGGTCGATGGTGCGTACCATGTCAAAATTCAGATCGTGCTTCCTCTCGATCTTTCCTAGCTTGCTAGTACCTAGTGAGTCACATCTCCATAGAGGTATGGTGCGACATACAAAAGGGATTCACTTTCTCCTCCATTGCAGCATCCATTCTTTTTTCTACCCCATTTCCAACCACCACATCTCTGGTCAGTCTATCATCGTCCTTCAGCGACCATAGCATACTGTTGTTTGAATCCACCATTGGTCTCAGACACCAACCAACCTTTAGCTATGCTACCTTCTGGCCGAGCTCGTTGTCGCACAAAGCCTTTCAGGGTTTTCATGAAGTGCTCCAAGAAGAATATCCATTACGTATGGATAGGTTCAACAATCTCCACTTCATCTACAAGATGCACAAGAAGGTGGATTTGTATCATGAGCATGCTGGTAGGCAGGCATTTCTCAAAGAGATAGACCGTCTCCATTGCTCCCCGCCTTGCGAATTCAATAGAGGATGTCTTAATCTCCTTCTGTGAGATCCATTGCACTAAAGTTGACAACCTATAAATTTTCCCACTTATTTTTGGAGTAAGGCATCCTGCGATCGTGATCGGTAGTACAAACTGCCACAAATGAGAAAGCATTATGAACAACGACTACACTCAAAATGGAAAAATACGTAGGCCACTTACAATCCATTCATAGTACAAACCTGACATATCTTATGCCAATCATGGGATTTTAGCCCTGATAATTGGTCGTCTTTGGAAAACGCAGACCTGAGAGAATGCATCATACCTGTCGGAGTGCAGATAGACTTGACTATTTGCTTCACAATGTGCTCTTTTTTAGTGGACAAAACCCAAAGAGCGTGAGGTAGCTGCAAGTGACCATCAGCCCTCGACTGCGGACAAAGCGCCTCCATCTTGCCTACCTCCTTCAAATCTATTTGTGCCCTATAGTGTCTCTCTTTCCTGGATGTGATTCCATAGCAAGCTACCCACATTCTTGAAAATATGCATGGAATCCAACAAGTAGTTGATATGTAAGGTCATCCAATATGGCAACTCATAGAAAACTGAGAACTGTCACATTCCATTTGGATGTGACTCTATGTGGACCATTTTCAGCTTGTACCAGCTTTGGGCATTCATACGTATTGGAGGTCATCCAAGAAAACCTTCCCCGAGTTCATGAACCTCTGGCAAGAAACATGCGTGTCCTTGATATACCATCTTCTTCATGGTTCATGACCTTTGGGAGTCTAACTGTGGCCCACACAATGGACATGTATGATAACCTGAGGTAACCAGACCTGTCCCAACACCTCTATCCAGTGAATACAAACTTGAAAGAGCTATGATAGATATTACCAATGAGAACGGAAGCCTACTTACCTCAGCACTCTCAAAATCCCGGAAAGTCATGCATTCTCCACATCAGAATGGCTTGAATATTGGCGGATCGTCAACCATCGCACTTGCTCATATCTTGCATGGTGACCCCCTCCTTCCACAAAATCTTAAGCTCATCGACTAATGGGCGAATATACATGTCCATATTTTTGACTTTGTAGCGACTGAGAACGAGTAAGCTAAGGATGAGATGTCCTTTCTTCATAGAAAGCCTTGGAGAGATATTGTAGTTGACAATGAATATAGGCCACACACTGTAAGAAGTTGAGCGTAGACCGAATGGGTTCACATCATCCATTGCAAGACTGAGCCAAAGATTCCTTGGCTCTCGGGCAAAGCCTGGGAAGGTAGAATCAATGTGGCTCCATGCGCGTGAATCCACTGATATTCGTTGAACTCTATTTGTGGACCTATTTTGCACATGCCACGTTGTCAAGCTCGCCATGCCAGACGTACAAAACATGTGGTTTATGTGGGGGATAAGCGGAAAGTGTCTAAGAACTTTTTGAGGGATGGTTTTCCCTTACATGTCCTGTCAATAGCTGTGAGCACCACACTTTGGATATGTCTCCATAGTCTTGTATTCTCCTAGACAACAGTATGTAATCATTGATACATGCATGGATGCTATTGTAGTCCATGACAAGTTTTCGTAAAACATGTTGTGCATCATCACGAGACTCAAGCATGGTATTTACAAGTGGTAATATATGATACTTCAGTAACCTGAAAAAAATTATAAAATACCTTGAAAAAACACAAATGCTTTTAATGATAGTGCCAAAAAGAAATCAACGAAGCATACGTACAAGGTACTTGATCAACTCGGTCACACTCGCATCACTCCACCCATATTTTGCTTGCACACTTAGGAGTGCAAGCAATGTCTTCAGGTGAGATACTCGGCACCTATCATATAATGGTATGGATTCTTTCTCTCTAAGCGGATTAGAAGTCTCGACATCCATGGGCATCAATGCATTGATCATTGCCTCCATCTCAGGCTCCAAGATTGTAGGCAAGTCTCGAAGGCTTCCTGTCTCCTCTAGTATTGACAGTATAGATTGGGTAGTACCTTCTAAATGGTGGATTGGCTCATGCACTCTATCCATCGCATGCCCACGAACTCTTCTAACTGGCCGAAAAGGGTGCACCCCTCCTTGGGACGAGACGTTACTTCCCTGGATAGAAAATTTGCCAGCCACACCCAATCTTTTTGTATATGGTATTCAATTAGCTTGCAAATACAATGCATGATTGATATAAACTTTTCTTACCGTTTGCTCAAAATCTAAGATCGCCTGATCAATGATCTCAGATTGAAACTTGCCGAAGTGTCGTACGTGTTCTATAGATCAACATTTTTGTCTGATTGCCAGCTTACATTGAGAGCAAGGACATGGGACATGCTGATTAAGATATGCCTCGCGATCTTGAGCATCACGACCTCCATCGTTTTTCATTTTGTCTACATTACAATAAACAATTTGTTTTTGTTATTATTCTTTTTTTCTTTCTTAAATTGTTTAAGAATGGATTTCTTCTCATGTAACTCAGTAAAAGTTAATGTATATAAAGTCTCCACCCACCCACAAATTAAAGTATGTCGGAGTGTTTCCCGTCTCGTGGTATTGCACCGGACCTCGCCACCACTCTCTCTTTGTTTTCTATCCATTCATTCTCTCCTCTCCTTCCATCTCTTTCTCTTTTTCTCTTTCTTTATTATGTTGTATGTTTATTCCCTCTTTCTTGTTCATTCTTCCTTTTTCTCTTCCTCCCCCTCTCTCATTTCCTTTAACAAAATATATATCTCTCTGCTACCAATTTCCTTTAAAAAACATCTCTCTCTCTCTACCACTAGCACTATCACTACAATAAACAAGAAAAGAAGAAAAAACAACAACAACAACAACAACAACAACTACTACTACTACAAACAAGAAAAGAAGAAAAAACTACTACTACTACCACTACTACAACAACAATAACAAACAAGAAAACTAAACAACAATAAATAAGAAAACAAAAAAAACTATTACAACAACAAAAACAAAAACAAAAACAAACAAGAAAATCACTACTACTATTACAACCACGACTACAACTACAACAAACCACTACCACTACCACTACCACTATAATAAACAAGAAAATAAGAAAAAACAACAACAACAACAACTACTACTACTACTACTACAATAACAATAAAAAAAATACTACTACTATTACTACTACTATAACAATAAACAAGAAAAAAAAAAACTACTACTACAACAACAACAAATAAGAAAACTACTATTATTACTACTAGTACTACTACTATAATCATGACTACGATGACTACGTCCAAGACTATGACTACCACAACAACTCTCTCTCTCTACCACTACCACTACCACTACCACTACCACTACCACTACAATAAACAAGAATCAAGAACAACAACAACAACAAACAAGAAAAGAAGAAAAAACTACTACTACTACCACTACTACAACAACAACAAATAAGAAAACTAAACAACAATAAACAAGAAAAGAAAAAAAAACTACTACTACTACTATTACAACAACAACAACAAACAAAAAAACCATTACTACTACTACTACTACTACAACCACGACTACAACGACTACCACAATAACAAACCACTACCACTACAATAAACAAGAAAAGAAAAAGAAGAAGAAGAAGAAGAAGAAGAAGAAAAACAACAACTACTACTACAATAACAACAAACAAGAAAATAAGAAAAAACAACAACAACAATAACAAACAAGAAAACTAAACAACAATAAACAAGAAAAGAAAAAAAACTACTACTACAAAAAACAACAAAACTACTATTACTACTACAAGTACTACTACTACAATCACGACTGCGACGCCTAAGACCACGACTACGACTACCACAACAACAACAAACTAGAAGAGAATAAATTAAACAACAACTACTACTATCACTACCACTACCACTACTACTACCATGATTACCACAACAATAACAAACAAGAAAATAAGAAATTAAATAACAACTACCACTACCGCTACCACTACCACTACCACTACCGCTACCACTACCACTACCACTACCACTACCACTACCACTACCACTACCACTACCACTACTATGACAAGCACAAAAATAACAAACAAGAAATTAAGAAATTAAACAACTACCGCTACCAAGAAACAATAAAAAAAGAAAATAAGAAATAAAATAACAACAATAATAACAACAACCTCTCCCTCCTTCTCTCTCTTCCTCCCTCTCCCTCTCCCTCTCTTTCTCTGTTTCCATATTATGTTTAATGTTTTCTCCCTCTCTCTCTTGTTCCTTCTTTCCTTTTCTCTCTTCCTCTCCCTCTCTCATTTCCTCTCCCTCTCTCAATACACATGATTTTTAACAAAAACAAGTAAAAGAAAAAGAGAAAAAACAAAAACAAAGTAAGAAGGAACAATGTACTCACCGTAAAGGCCCGAGGATGGATTCGGCGGCTCCTCTTCGCGACGGTGGCTCCTCTTCGCCCTGTGTACACTTCCTCCTCTTGTTTGTGAATGGTGACAGTGGTGGTGAGAAGCTTTCATTCTTCCTCTTTCTCTCTTTCTCTCCCTCTCCCTCTCAAATGCAAGATGGAGTTTACTCTCCCTTTCACTCTCCCTTTCACTCTCTCTTTCATTTGTTCGCGCAAAATAATGCACTCGGGTTTCGGCCCGCGTTTTTTTTGTCTGAGCACCGTTGCTATTTGCACCGACGCAAATAGCGATGCCACTATTTTACGTCAGAAAGTGTCATCGCTATGCCTCCGTATCCTTGTAGTGGTTTATGCCATCATTTGGAAGGAATTTTCTCATTTTGATACCAATCATGACTTGCACTTTTCTATTGTTCTTTATCATTATAGGTGTTAAAGTGCTATCTATGTGACCCATTGTCAGTGTTTTATCAATATCTTTTGATTAGAGTATCAAAATTATAAGATTTTTTATTATAAACATGGGGTAGAATGTCCCCTTCAAGTTAGTTACTTCATCTTTCCATTGGAATCACTTTACAAGTGTATCTCTTTTTAGAGTCTTTAATAGTAGGGGAGGGTCACCTCAATATTGTCCTACTACCTCTTCAGCTGGCATCTTACTTTTTCCTTATTAAGAAATAAACATGGCAACTTAATGCTAACCTCATCAAATATTGATGATATGCATTAATTGAAAATAGTATTTCAACCTTTCATGAAATGGAATAGAGATAAAATGAAGGGATAAAACAAATGCAGAAAGAGGGATTACTATGGGCAATCAATGATTTATTCCATTTTCACTTACCCTTCTTTTGCAATGGATTTATTTTCATCACTACTCAATCACAACTAGTCAATATTATAGATTACTATAAATGGATTCGTAATAGAGAAATCCTTAGACAAGATTGCATGCAAAAGAATCTTGAAAGAGGCAATTAGACTATTGATTACAATGAAGCAATCATTCTAATGAAGGCAATGGCTATAATCCATTAAAATATTTAATTATTGAACCTCCATAATGAATGGATCAAGTCTTAGCAACAAATGACTAAGATGGAGAGATCAAGAATCAATAAAATACCTCTTTATAGGATCATAGTAGACTTCATGCATTGATTCCAAGAAAATCCCATGCAATGAATGAAAAAAGATTGATGTAGGTCTCTTCTCAATTGTCGTCAAGTCATCTCAATGCTAAAGATGTAGAAATTGAGCCTTTGGACATAAATCCCCAAAATAAAAGTAGTATTGTAGCGTCAAGTCTCCAAGAATGATTCTAAGCTTGAATCCTTGCTTAATTCTTGAATATGACTATTGTACTAGACTTCTTTGATGAAGATTGAGATATTTTCTTCTATAATCTTCAATATTTTTTAAGATCTTTGAAACTCATTATTGTCTATTGATCCTTGAAGAAGAATATGGCTCCAAATGAGAGGGAAAATGTTGAATCCTTGTATACTAGCCTACCTTGAGTATTGAAGAGCAAAGATAGGACCAATGCTTGAAAAATTCACTAAGAATTAGAGAGCTTGGAGTCAATATTCGTGGCTACCCTATTTGTGACCATAGTTAGGGTTATCAAGAAAGGATGAAATGGCAAGATGAGTAAGACAATACCTTCAATGTGGATCAAGGAAGCTCTCCAAAAAGATAACTAAGAATTGTATCTTAGTAGCTTAAAGCGATATGAAACCTTCTGAAGTCATTTTTGTTGAATTTCAAGCCTAAAATATAGTACAAAATGCACCAATTTATAGCTATATACACGGATGAATCTATCACTCAAAATGGTTATCAATATAATGAAGGCATTTTAGCCATGGAAGCTCCACTGAACGAATTTGAGTGAAAATCTACCATGAAACCTTGCAATGGAAATTGAAAAGGGAAAGAGAGGCCTTGTTTCAAAAAGATAGTAGAGAAACTAACCTTTACCAAGTCTAATGAGTCCTATTTTAACCTTCTTCCTTCAAAATTAGCTTGTAGGGTTGCTATGACCTACTATAGTTTTTAGATATTCTTCACAAGTTTTAAAATAGCCATGATTTACTGTAGTGAAGTGTTTTCAATCATGATTATGGAAAATAACTAGACATGGACTATCTCCTTAACTACTGCAAACAATTTCGAAACTTAAAAAAAGCTTGAAAATGACTTTCCAATTGGATCAAAGACATGCTTTGATACTGTTGTAATGAAGCTAACCTCTAACAAGAAAATGTTTGTAACAATCGTAAGAAATTAGGAAATAAAATAGCCATAGCCAATCACATTATGCACATGACTCAATGAAGCCATAGCCAAAAGATAAAATGAGAAATATGATGGTTTGGTAAGAAAACCTCTTAATATATTGTAGAGCATGTAACTCACCACATGCTATGGTGAGAGATTTTATGTGAACTAGGGCTTACATTAGGTGTCCAAGAGGGTTTATAATAAACTCCACCTTTTATATGTAAGCCCTAGTTCATATGACTTAAGAGTAAGACTAAGGTAATACTACATGACACCTAATGAGAAAGTAGGATTGTACTCATAGAAGTACCTTGACCTTGACAAGACCTTGAAAATTTGTAGGAGACATATATTCTTAAGACTCAATAAGAGAATCACAAAATTAGGAAGGAAAATGGTACCTAAAAACCAAAAAAGGAAGCATGCTTATGCAAAGAAAATTGTAATTAGAACCTACCATGCTAACCTAGGCATAAAATTGCAAGCGACTCTAGGATAGAACCCTTCTCCAAGCCTTGCATCCTAAAGAAACCCACTTGCAATCCAAATAGTCATTGTTAGATTGACCGCCCACATTAGGGATAGAAGTTTGCTCCCATTAGCTCCCCACATCCATGTGACAGAAATACCCCAATAGAGTTCACTCACCATAACATGCCTCAAGAAAATTCACAATATTAACTTCCTCCTTCATCTAGTACTCTGCATATCTCATGCGCATACCTTGAAAAATGCATAATACACCATTTCATTCTAGGAAATGATAGAAATTTCCCCAAACCCTAGTGCAAAAATCATGCATATCATTTACTCATCCCTTTAATTGCACCCTCTAAACACATATGTACTTAGGTACACCTCAAATAAGTGCATGAGACCCTAGGACCGCAATCTAGTCCTAACCCCATAAAGACACTCCTACCTTAGCTACCCCACACTCACCTAGGACATCATGGATCATGTAACACATTGAGACCTAGACCATGAGGTTGAAACATGCTAATAAGTGGAAGGCCAACTACAACCACAAAAAAAATAAAATAATATTGAAATATGAGCTATTATTTCAGAGAAATTAGCCAATGCAAGCTGCATATGGTCTATCATTGTTTTTTGTGCCTAGATAGTTGTGACCTTTACTTTGTAAGAAGAGTTCCTCTTGTTGCTAAGCCTATAGGTATTGGTTGTCATAATATATGCACAAAAGGGGACAAGACAAAGAAAGAAAACCAAGGGAGACCATAAGGAAGAATAAATTGAAGAAAGGAATATCAATACTAAAGAGCTTGCATTGACATAAGATAAAAAATTACAATGTAGAGGGCCCTAGAATATCCAAGTTGATCAACCTATACTAGAGTAGACTTTCTCACACACAAACATAAAAAGATAGTGAGATATGAGAGTAAGCAACTTGCAAACTGGAAATAAGAAAACAAAAAAATAGTATTAAAAATTACCCTTAATAGGAAAGATTGTAACCAAAATACACAAGGAAATGAAGGTTTAATTGTGCTTATCTCTGAATATGATTTTTCTTCACAGGGATTGAGGATTGCATTGATTGGTGTAATCTCTATTTCATTTATTCTAGTGCATGTTTCATAGGTCAGAACATTGAAATCTACTTCTTCATCAATAAGAGCATCAGGAAAATTCTCTCTTTTTGTAGTAAGCTTGACCCTAAGATAAGTGGGAGGTGTTAGCTCGCTGAGATCAAATATCATCTAGGAAAGGGTAAAGCCATGATAGATATGTTAAGCTGAAAACCATTCCCCAACAATATTGATGAGATACAAATCCCAAGAATTGTGTCAATACCCATAATAACCATATCCTAGAGCTTGTATGTCATTATGACTACAATTTATGACCTATTTTTAGCAATTACTTGAATTTTCAATCTATGGTGGGGAGCAAAGCATAGTAGACTTGGAAGAAGAGGGGATCTAGGAAGAAACATGTTCAATCAAGTGGCCAAATTCATGAAATCCCAACAAATGGACTAATAAAGGAGCTTAACTAAGATCAAGTCTAGTGATTCCTAGCTCTTGTAGGAAGGACATGACCAGGAGTGAATGCCCACGAGGACTCACCTCATCTGAGCTCCTAATCAATGAATTTGTTGGAAAGCTTTGCAACTAGACAAAATAATGCCACAGTAGCCGCCTCTATTCTAGGCTAGATTAGGAAGTGACACCTAGTTTGTGAAGCTAACAAAAAATCCCTATCATTCCAAAACCACTTCAGAATTATAGGGCAAGAGATGATCTTTAAGTTTTATGGAGAAGTTCAAGAAATTGGTGAGACTAATAATGTCCAAGACTCAAAAAAGTGAGCACAAGCATTTGGGCTATGTCTAGGGGAAAAGGGCAAAACATGTTTCACAATCTAAACAATGTTGAGATAAATAATTTTGATGTGATTAAGGACCTCTTCATTAAGAGATTCTCAAAAGCAAGGTACATGAACAAACTCATGGTCAAGCTCATGAATGCAAGGCAAAACAACTAGGGGGAGATTTGCAATTACATAATGCATGTACGGAGTCTCTATAAAAGGTTCCTTCTAACCAAACAACCAATATAGAAAGCTTTATCCATCATTTCTATAATGGGATGAAGAACAAAGAGTTATACAAAGCCCTAGCTAGAAACTCTACTCTCTAGAGGGATGTGTTGGCTAAACTATTTGACAAAGGCATATGACATGATGATCTATGAAGGAGAGAAATGCCAAGGCAATTTAACCAACGGGCATCACTATACATAGTGAAAGATTGACTATCCATAGAGTGAGAAAATGACATCCAAAGTGTGAGATATTGAGAAGGAAATTGACCTTATGTAGGGAATTTTGAATCTCAAGTTTGATCTTTCAAAACTCTAGGATGCCTTGAGATGACTTGCAAGGCCAAATATGTAATGTCTGCATTGCAAAGGAAACCAGATTCTGGTGGCATTCCTTGTACCATAGCTAAGGAATTGTGACATGTCCACTTATCCACTTGTGGGACACGTCTTAGCGGCCCATCGGGAGGGGAGTCTAGAAAGCGCCACCTAGCACTTGCAAGGATTGTCACAGGGTTTGCGATCTAGGTCTTCCCGAGTTTGCCCCGAAGCGGAAGGATCCGGCCGTTCCCACTTAGGACCGACCTGAAGTCAAGGTTTCTTTCATATTAGCCAATTCTCTAGGAAGTAGCTAGTGTTGAGCTCTAGACGAACCACTTTGCGCAGGAACAATAGAGTCGAAGCGGATTTATGCTGCACTTGGTTCATGGAGAATGGGAAACGAGAGGGATGTGAAGCTCAACCTCTCTGCCCATAAGGCCTAGTCCCATTCCGCTCCCCTAAAACAACATAAATCGGGATTCTAACTCAACTGACTCTAGGTCTTCACAATTTCATTATCACATCTTTTGAGAAAAGTTCCCAGCTAACTGGGACCACCCTTCCATAGGACAAACTCAAGTCACGTCCACCTCACTTTCCTTGGGTTGCTTAGTTATCTAATTACCTACCACATTATGTTTGACATGCAAAAGCAGCTTCCTTAATTAATAAATTTAAACGTAGGTTTTTTATGTAAATTAGGCATTGACATTT
Organism: Lygodium microphyllum; assembly: GCF_053477565.2. NCBI lineage: Eukaryota > Viridiplantae > Streptophyta > Polypodiopsida > Schizaeales > Lygodiaceae > Lygodium > Lygodium microphyllum. The sequence goes on along the minus strand of NC_141142.1, from coordinate 76,101,231 downwards.
AAAAAAAAATATCAAGCAAGTTCTTTTTCCAAATATTTGACCTTTATTTATCATAGTCTTGGAATACATCAAGTATCATGCCGGAAGGCTATCCCAAGAATCAATAGGATTGCTGCTCCAAGTTTCACCCATAGACTAGTACATGGGCCTCGAGATCCCATCTCGAGTCAGGTCAGCCTCTTATGCGGGATCCGGAGGCAAGGAATTTATGGCCAGAGCCTCCTCTGGCACCCAAGCATCCTCCCGCTCCAAGTAGCACCCACGGAGAGACCTCTCGCCCCGGGTTTGATCCATGTACCCGGCGCGGCTAACAACCCCCTTGGATAGGGCCAGACAGGCAGTCGAAGGTAGCTGAACCTTGCCTCTCCCCCCTCCAGGCTATTAACCTGAAGCCTTAAGTGTTTGGCCTTGAATTCGTTCCTTGAGCAAAGAAGTTCAAACAATGTACCTAAGTGTACAATCACGATCATTTCTGTGGTTGTTTGTACGACCAGCTACCAAGGTGTGATTCCTTTTTCCCGAATACTCCTAGCATTCGATCCTGGATCGTTCGCGACTTGGCAAGATTCCAAGGGCCTGGCAAGCTAGGTTGCTTAAGCAGTTTTCCCTTTTTCTTTGGGTTAGGGTTTGTACCCTACCGACCCTAATTATTCATTACCTTAGGTCTCCTTGTACTATAGTCAAACAACCTCGTCATCCTCGGTTCGTCCATTTGCTTCTTGGCAATTCACAATTTCCCTAAGTTTGACAAATCGGTCCCCAAGAGAGAGAGTTGTAGTGGGGCGACTACTCGACTTCTTACGAATCTAGCTTGTAATTAGGTCTTGCCTCCCTTGGCCTAAGATGTAGCAGTAGCATCTTATGGTTTAGTTGCAATAGCATCTGACCTTGTAGACTAGTTGCTCAAGATAGGTAGTAGTGCCTATCTTGAGGAATTACATCCCTTTGTCTATCGATATTACTAGTATTCATGTCCTAAGGCCTGGTACCCTCTCTCACTCGCAGCATAGAATGATCTAAGTACGAGATCGTTGGATTAACTTTGCAAGCGCCTATCTTTTCATATTGAATGTAACTATCACTTCATGCATATTGCATCCTATATGCTTTTCATCAACTAAAATATAATCATTTTTCCTTTCATACATGTAAGTTGCTTATGCATGCAAGTTATGCTCCATAGATTTATAATGCTATAAAAACATAATCTTTCCTCTTCCCATGCAAGTCACGCGAATAAGAATGTAGTTGCTCATGCAAATTCTAAATAAAATATAACTCTTTTACTCCTCTCCATAGCAACTATCTAACCTTTAGTTAAACATCCCTTTATGCGTTAACCTATTTACGGTCGTTACAAGGGATTTTTATTGCACAAATGCATTGTGTACACATAATTCATTCTTTCCAATGTAAATTGCCCAATGAAAACCTTCCAACACACAAGAACATCACAATTCATATTTAACCTACATGCAAGATGCAACTAGGGCCTAATTGCATAAGTGCATCTTTTAACCCCTGAATCCATATATTTAAAAATACAACAACCTTTCATCATGATGGTGCAAGAAATATAAGTACCTTGCAATTTAATACTTCTTTGAACATTCCTATGATCTTTTTAAAACAAAGCGTTCTAGTAATGCAATTAGGTTTTCCCTATGCGAATTTATACTTAATGCACCCATATCATGTGGAAACAAAAGGGTGAATTTGATGGAACCTAAACTTCCGCAGGAGGGGTATTATCGGCTCTCGCGCTTCAGGTGGGGACTCCTACATGTGCTCCTCTTACTCCCGCGTGTGCTCCTCTTGCACTTCGGGTGGGGACTCCTACATGTGCTCCTCTTACTCCCGCGTGTGCTCCTCTTGTGTGGCGCTTTGGGGCCATCGCAATTGGGACTTGGGAATAAGTCGGGCATGTGGAGGGTGTGCTGAAATCTTTTGCAAGTTGGAAATCCTCCCTTCCCGCAAGGAACTCTGTTCACAGACAAACTATGCCCCTTTACACAATCCGCGGGTGAAGCACCCTTAAGAAGGATCTTTGTGGAAGCTTCTAGGAAGCTTCTTAAGAAGCTTATTTAGCTTCTTCTTTTTTGACAGTCGTCTGCATCTCCTCCTCCTCAACTCGTTACGATGGCAAAAATGATGGTGGTGGGGGTATGGCAGTGTTTTGGCAGCCTGGCGGAGTGATGGCGGAGCAGAGGGTGTGGTACATAGGCGGAGTAGGGGAGGGGCTTGCAACATTGAAGATCATGGGGGGGGGGGGGGGGGGGGGCGCTATGTGTCAGGTGACGAGGGAGGGGGGACTCCCCTTTTAAAGTTGGGAGGGGGTGGTTTATGGGGGGGAGGGGGGAGATGGCTATTTAATGACCGCCACCCCTCCACCTGGGAGGTGCATGCTCCCCTCTCCCTCTCTTAACTCCCCCCTCTCTCTCTCTCCCCGACATGCTGTCGGCGGGGAGAGAGAGAGAGAGAGGTAAAATTTTTTAATGCTAATTTTTAAAATTTTTAAAGGGGGGCGTTCTTATGCACGGGGGGGAGGGGGGATGCTACATCCTCTCCCTCTTAGAGGAATCGATATGTCCTCATCTCGAGAAGATTTGGGGGTAATGTTGGTTAAGAGTATTTTCATCCATCTAGGTGGCATCCTCTTTGGGATAATCTTTCCACTGGATGAGGTATTCTCTCAAGGTCCTTGATCTCAAATGCCTCTCCCTAATATCTAGGATTCTATCAGGCCATAGCTCAAGGACTCCTTGGCTAGGCATTATAATTTGCTGATCAGCAAGTACATGATTCAGATTAGGTAGATACTTTTTCAATAGGCTAGCATGGAATACATTATGAATCTTTAGTGTTGTGGGCAGTTGTAGTCTGTAAGCATTAGGCCCTAGGTACTTGATGATCTTATAAGATCCACAATACCTTGGACTTAGCTTCTTATACTCTCCCAAGGATAGTGAACTCTTTTTTGGGCGTACATGGATGAAGACCATATCACCTTCAACGAAGGATCTGTCTTGCCGTTTAAAGCCAGCGTAGGCCTTCTGTCTATCCTTGGTAGCTTGAATGTCCTATCTTATTGATTTGATCTGATAATACATGTCTTGCAGCATCTGTCTTGAAGATTCTATCCTCAAAGTTGGATATGAGAAGTTCAAAGGGGTACAACAATCATGCCTATACAATGCTTGAAAAGGGGTCATTTGAATACTCTGTTGGTAAGAAGCATTGTAAGCAAACTCAACTAGTGGTAAGTATTGAATCCACTTTTTGGATTCGTGATAGCAGTATGCCCTAAGCATATCTTCAATGACTTGATTGACTCGTTCTGTTTGACCATCAGTTTGGGGATGGTAAGCTGTGCTGAAATAGAGTTGAGTTTCAATAGCCTCAAAGATAGCCCTCCAGAAATGTGATGTGAAAAGAGAGTCATGATCACTAATGATTCTTCTGGGTAACCCATGAAGTTTGAATATTTCCTTGATGAATAATCTTGCAATTTCTGAGGCTTTATAGTTCAACTTGACAGGGATGAGATGTGCGACCTTGATGAGCATATCTACTATAACCATAATAGAGTTATATCCTCCTTGAACTTGGGGTAATCCAACAATAAAATCCATACTAATGAACTCCCATTTCATTTGTGGAATGTCAAGTGGTTGCAATTTCCCAAGCATTTTAACATGTTCTGCCTTAATGCATTGACAAGACAAACATTCCGTGACATATTTGAGTACGTCTCCCTTGAGCCTTTCCCACAAGTAGGTCTTCCTAACCGTATTAAGGGTCTTGGCATAACCAGGATGTCCTGAGAAAGGGGAGTCATGGGCTTCCCAAAGTATCTTCTGCTTGAGAGTTTGGCTTGTAGGGATACATAATCTTTTCCTAAAGTAGATGAGGGCTGAAATGATGAACGGGTTACTTCTTACCCATCCAACCTCCAATCCTCACTAAGAGAACTAAAGAGGGGCACCATCTAGCTAAAGGGAGGATGGGCTAGGACATCCATTTTCTCAAAGAGAATCAAGAGAACCAAGACACAAATTTACAAGAGAGAACATATGTACTAGACACCATATTGGAATATAAGAGAGAGATGAGAGGAGAGGGAGACAAGAGGAGAAGAGGTAGAAGAAGCTTGCCATTATGCTACATGGAATGAGAAGAAGAGAGGAGAGGGAGATAATAGAAGAAGAGGTAGAGGAATCTTGCCATTATGCTACATAATAAAAGAACTCACTCATAGCTCACCTCAAAGAGATGAGGGTATTCTAGAGTGCTCTCATGGACTTGTCATTGTCCTCTCTCCTTTTTTCAAAGAGAATCAAGACATAAATTTACAAGAGAGAATATATGTACTACACACCATATTGAAATATAAGAGAGAGAGATGAGAGAAGAGGGAGACAAGAGGAGAAGAGGTAGAAGAAGCTTGCAATTATGCTACATGGAATTAGAAGATGAGAAGAGAGGGAGATAATAGGAGAAGAGGTAGAGGAAGCTTGCCATTATGCTACATAATAAAAGAACTCACTCATAGCTTACCTCAAAGAGATGAGGATATTCTAGAGTGCTCTCATGGACTTGTCATTCTCCCCTCTCCCTCTTTTCTCAAAGAGAATCAAGAGAACCAAGACACAAATTTACAAGAGAGAATATATGTACTAGACACCATATTGGAATATAAGAGAGAGAGATGAGAGGAGAAGAGGTAGAAGAAGCTTGCCATTATGCTACATGGAATGAGAAGATGAGAAGAGAGGGAGATAATAGAAGAAGAGGTAGAAGAAGCTTGCCATTATGCTACATAATAAAAGAACTCACTCATAGCTCACCTCAAAGAGATTAGGGTATTCTAGAGTGGCTTGTCATTGTCCTTCCTCCCCCCTTCTTCATTCTCCATGGGCTCTTTATATAGCCTCCATGAGGGATTAAATTAAGCTAATCTTCTTGATTAACATAATCCTAGATGATATATGGCATCTTTGAAAATATGGAGCATAGTCGATGGGACAAATCCCCACCTTGGTCATCATGCAAGAAGTCAAGGGTGGTGGTAGACAAAATAGATAAATGGAGCTAGATTACAAGAGGTGGGTGCCCAAAGCACATTATTATAATATATTTACAAGAAGGACAGAGTGGAAAGTTGGTGTGGTGAAAGAGAGAAGAAAATTGCATGTAGCCAGCAGTCTGCGCCTTCGTAACTTCAAATCCGTCAGGAATTTGAAAAAAGTTTCTTCTGTAACTTTGTAGATCAGGTTGAAACCGATCGGGGCAGGTGAGAATTTTCTTGAAATTCGCTTTTTCTTGGGAGTTATTGAGATTATAAAAAACGGCTTCTAAAAGCTGCTTTGACTTTAGTCTCCCATATGTATATAAATACATATAAGCATGTGACAAAAGGGGTCCATGCTTGTAAGCTTTTATGCAAGATCCAAATGACACCATGATGTGGATATTGACTTGTGTGCTAGGGTGAGGTGTCCTCTAATGATGGTGATAGATTCCAAATCTTAGTGATGCAGACGGGGCCCATGTGTAGTTGGAGGCTAGTCCTTTGAAAAAACTATGCATTCACTCAACTCCTATGTGTAATCTATTTTCATCTTCTCTAAGATAACCATCCCTTTTACCCTTTACATTGACATGCCTTCTAAGAATTTGTTCCCCCCATTTGCTAGAGTTATCATAATCGAGAAGCAATATAGCATACCTAGTGCTTGAAGAGTAAACCCAAAGTGATATGGTAAGCTCTTGATAGGGGCTTTGGCCAAATTTTGTGATAATAATCCGGGTTGTAAAAAACCCGGATCATTAGCCCTCCCCTTAGGCTAGAGGTATTCATGCCTCTAGCTTGATAATGATGGTCCAATAGAGCAAGGAGGACTGCACCCCCTCATTGGTGGCTCTTCATTGAATGACTGCTCCAAAGTGTTCATATTTCTTTGAAAATAAGGCTTCAGTCGCCATCCATTTACCCTTATCTTGTGAACCTTCCCATCCATGTCACCTAGCTTATAGCTGCCATTTGGATATCTCCTTATGACCATGAATGGCCCTTCCCACTTGAACACAAGTTTAGCATCCTTTTTGTTATCAAAGCGGTTATCATAGCGTAGCACAAGTGATCCTTCCCTTATGTGTTTGCTAGCCAACTTCTTATTAAATGTCTTCCTTCTCTCTTCAGCTTGCATGGAATATGTTGGACTGCTGCTTCTCTGTCTAACTCCAGCCTCTCTAGATCCAAGATCCTTTCCTCTAACTTCTTATCTTGATTCTTCTCTCGATTGGCTACTAAAACACGCAAACTGACCAGTTCCACCTCTATAGGAAGCAAAGCCTCTTGGCCATAAACGAGGTGAAATGGAGTATAGCCAAGTGAGGTTCTGAATGAAGTCCTGTAAGCCCAAAGAGCTGCATTCAATTTTTTATCCTAGTGCTTGGGGTGCATGTGTACCTACTTGGTAATTATCTTACAAATCAGCCCATTCACTTTTTCGACCAAACCATTACACTGTGGATAGTAGGGAGTAGAATGCCTGTGCTTGATTTTTAGCCTTTCCATTAGCTCCCCTACTAGGTTTGCCCTAAAACCAGGACTTTCCAAAGGTGTATCAAACCTGCAACAAATATTTTCAAACACAAATTTTCCCACTTCTTGGGCTATGATCCTACTAGTTGCTGAAGCCTCTGCCCACCTCGTCATGTAGTCCACACCCATTATGATGTATTCCTTGCCAGATTGAGTTCGTGGGAGTGGCCCTATGGCATCAATCCCCCATTTCTCAAATGGGCCATATGTAGTTATGGGATTTTGTTCCTCATGCACTAGCTTCCTTGGTCCAGCCTTTTGGCAATCGTCACAAGTGCGGCACCAATGTTGCACATCTCGATGTAGACTAGGCCACACAAAACCGGCTTGGAGAATCTTCCTGCTGGTTATTTCTTGAGAAAAATGTCCGCCACAAACCCCTTCATGGCAGCTCTTAATCACATCTATAATCTCCTTTGCTGTTGGCACCCTTCTAAGCACTGCATCCTTTCCTTTGCAATACAACACATCATTTATCAAGCGGTATTTAGTGGCCTTAGTAGCTAGCCACCTTTTCTCACTTTTACTCATATATGTAGGTGCCTCACCTTGCTCGAGAAAATAAATCACATCTTGTAGTTGAAACTTACCTTGAAACAAGGGAAGCTTTACTGTAATCATGCCTACCATTACCTCTTTCAATTTTTCAGCTGCTAGAGCATTTGCGTCGCCATTTGTGCGCCTTGGCACAAAATAGATTTGAGCTTTCTGTAGCTTTCTCATGAGAGTTTTAGCTTCCCTCATTTTCACTGCTAAGTTATCATTTTTACAAGCCCAGATTCCTTTCATTTGCTTAACAATGAGCATAGAATCCCCAAATACATTGAGTCGAGTGACACCATGTGAAAGACACCACCTCAAACCTAAAAGCAAGGCTTGATATTCTGCCTCATTGTTAGAATGGACATCCTCCAAGCTGATACCTTCTCCATAAAGTTTGTCACCTTCGGGACTGAACACCACTATTCCTGCTGTCGCTCTGTCTTTAATACGCTTGTAGGCCTCATCGAAGTAGAGGGCATGGGCATTCTCCACCCACGGCGGCTCCTCAAGAGGAGGTGTCTCCTCATTTACCTTTCCCTTCTCCTTTTCCTTCTTTTGATGGCATCTATGGGTCAACAAATCAGCTAGGCAAGCTCGAGTAGAATCCTCCACCTTGAAGGTGTAGTCAAACTATTGGAGTTGTATCACCCACTTAGCGATTCTAGCTGAAACAACCATGTGCTGTAAGGCATAGGGAAAATGCTCTTCTGTCATGATCATTGTGAATGGCCTAGGGAGAAGATAAGGACGAAACTTTCTTATAGCAAATATTATAGACAAAACCATCACCTCGACCATCTTGTACCCTCGTTCTGACGCTGTCATTACTCTACTAGAAAAGTAAACCGGTCTCATTAGTCCAGTTTTAGCATCCTTTTGTATTAGTGCTGCCCCTAGAGCATCTTCCCCAAAACTCGGATTGACAAAAAACTCCTGATCCCAACACGGCTGTAAAATTATAGGAAGGGTGCTAAGAGCCTTCTTCACCTCGTGAAAGCACCTTTCGCTGTCGTCACTCCACAGGAGCTCCTCAGAGTGGGTTAACTGTTGCAATGGAAATATTAATTGGGAGAGGAGATGAATGAACTGCCCCATATATCACACCTTCTGAATGAAAGAGGTTAGTTGCTTCACAGTATTGGTGATGGCACCGCCAATAGGGCCTTAACTTTGTTTGGATCTGCTTCAATACCCCTCTCACTTACGACATGCCCTAACAAAGTTACACTGCTTTCACCAATGCGACACTTCTCATGGTTTAATTGCCCCCCCATTTGTGCAAGGCGGTTGAAAGCTTCATCCACCTTCCCTAGATGTAGAGCCTTAGAACTATAAATACAAAAGTCATTAATAAAGACCCTGATGGATTTCCCAAAATATGGCTGGAAGACATAATTCATGAATCGCTGGAAGGTAGCTGGGGCATTTGTTAATCCAAATGGCATTACTTTGTAAGCAAAACAACCCCAAGGTGTAATGAAGGTGGTCTTCTGTTGATCCTTCTCAGCTATTCGGATCTGGAAATAACCTGAATACCCATCACAAACAATGTATCTCTCATGCCCGGCCACTTTGTTGAGTATTTCATCTTGAAAGGGAAGAGGAAAGTGATCTCTCTTAGTTGCAGCATTTAGCGGCTTGTAATCCACACAAATCCTCCATTTTCCATTCTTCTTGGGTATCACCACCACAGGTGAAACCCACTCTGAATCCCCTATTGGATAGATGAAGCCTGCCTTTAAAAGTCGTTGCACCTCAGTGAGTAGAGCATTTTGTTGAACTACTCCCAATCGTCGTAGTCGCTGCACCACTGGTCGTGCTCCCTCTTTTAGATTAATGTGATGTTGTACTGCTGTCACACCTGTGATGTGTTCATAATCAGAAATAAAAAGTGCAGAGTGTTTTATCACCACTTCCATGTAGGCTGTCTTCTCCTCAAATGATAGATCCTTAGCCAACATTTTTTCTAACCCCTCCTTCTCGACCTTTGGAAGCTGCTGTGAAATTTCACTACTAGACGGCCCTTTTAATGTAATCCCCATCACTTCTAGAGAGCTTTCTTCCTCCTCATTAGAAGACTCTCCCTCTGTCATAGATGACCAACCCATGCTGGAACTCCATTCATCAGCAGTGGTCTCTAACACAAGATCCTCCTGTCGGCCTTCCTTCATGTTGTAGATAGTGCTCTTCCATTTTTTATGCAGCCCCTTTTGCGGTCTTAGCTCTAAAGCCCCTGTCTTCCAATCTTGTCTGGCTTTCATTCCCATTAGCCATGGTCGCCCAAGAATGAGCGGATAGCCGTCCCCCTTCACTGGCATCACATACATGTCAAGCTCCAATTGCACTCCACACACCTTTACCTTGACTTTCTTTATAACTCCCAAACAATTTACTACTACATTGTTGGCCATTTTGGCCCCAAATTTAGTAGTTTCATTTACCTCTAATCCCAAACGATGCATCAACTTTTCTGTCATGACACAAATCTCTGCACCTCCATCCACATATGTCTTTGACACTCTCTGCCTATTGATTTTGGCTTCCACTAGAGGCATAATATCTTTCATCTTTCTAGCCTGGATTGCATTCACATGTCTATTCTTCATGGGTCTAATGCTTACCATCTTTGACCATTGTCTCCGCACTGTTGGAGATAGATGTAGTAATTGGGGCCATGGAATTTTTGGCCCTTGATTCCTCACATCAGCAAGCAAATCATAAGCTCTAGTACCTTTACCCAGGGAAAAATCATCTGGCTCAATGTGTCGACGTGAGAGAGCCCTCCTCTTTTTATTGTTGCGTGTCTTTGCAGCCATTGATGACTCTGCCTCCTCTTCCATATTTTCAACCTCCTTTGGTAGTTTAGGCTCCATTTTCTCAATTCTCCGGGCTTTCTTCACCAGCATTGCTTCAACCTCTACTACTTTGGCCTTCCCTTTGACATCACTCTCATCTAAACTAATTATCCTAACATCATGATTCTCTGGCGGTTGGACAGGCAAGGGCGGCACCTCTGCAAGTGGTCGAGGATGCTGGAGAACTTGAACCGGTGGTGGAGGCCCTGGATTCGGTGGAACAAACCTTTCCCTAGGTGGTGTCACTTGTTGTCCCCTCCTTCTTGGTTGGAACCCATTTCTTGGAAAATGCCTAGGATGAGGGCAAAAATACATACTATGGCCAGTCTCCCCACAATTATAGCAAACATACTCTCTTTTTTGCCTCCTTGGACCTCGATTGCCTTCATTTATGAGGGGAGGGGGTCGTACTCCTTGCACAAAATTTAATGAAAGGCTTTTAAGTTGATTAGTAATGCATTGTAGGAGCTCTTGCTGTGGTATCTCTGGTTCAGGTGGGGCCTCTACTATTTCTCTAGGCCTTGGCATGGTTGGTAAAACCTGTATGGGCTCAACTCCCCCCTTCAACTGGGCTTGATACTTCAATTTTCTATCTTTCTCCCTCGCATAAGTGACTGATTCTTCATAGGATGTGGGAAACTTTCCTTTGACCTTATCCCTTAGTAGAGGATGGAGTCCAACTAGAAAACAATCTTTCTTAAGGCAATCAGGTACTCTTTCTCCCTCGGCCAAAGAGGTTGTCCATTTATGCCACAATTTTATAAACATGCCTTTATATGCTTGGTACTCCCCTGGTAAGGTTTGGCGAAGATCTAAGAGTTGTCTCCAAATATCTTCAGGTGGCTCTGTATCTTGGTACTTGTGCATGAATGCGGTCTTGAGATCCTCCCAATTACCCCTTGTAGCCGCCGAGAGAGCTTGATACCACACTCGAGCATCATCATTTAGAACTAAAGAGAAGGCCCGTACTTTGGTTGCTTCATCATCCCGACCTGTGACTAGGAAGGCCATTTCTAAG